>NC_056730.1:515724944-515888328 GCF_019279795.1 Protopterus annectens | reverse complement strand
CTGGATGGGTTCGAGGCGAACCTCGGCTCCATTTCTAGGCCACTCTAAAAGCTCGAGAGCTAGTTCCACCGGCTCGAGGCTTCCCTATATCCCACAATGCTAGGCGGTAACTCCTCAGATCTCGTTTGAAAGCTATGCCCAGCAAGTAAATTCCAAAAGGAACAAAAGAAAAACTCCTCTAGGTCTGTCCTGGCTGGGGGGAAGGAGGGTGGGACGCAAGAAAGAAGGCGAGAAGAAGACAACTAACATGGAACGTTATGGTAGGTACATAACTTCTAAATGTTAAGTTGTCTGTCTCGCCTTCATTCTTGCTGGATGGGACCGCGTCCCTAGCACCTTGTCCCGGGTGGCCTATTGGAACAGACTCTTGAGTACAGTGGAACCAAAGTTGGCTCAGTCTCTAGAGGCCAAATCCAACTTATAATGAGAAATGAAGGTATGGGGAGAAGCCCAAGTAGCTGCAGAACAAATCGAATCAATAGGCAGCCTATCTTGGAAAGCTATAGAAGTTGCTAAAGCTCTAGTTGAATGAGCCCTGGGTTTGGATGGCAACTGTTGATGTCTGATCTCATACAAAAGGGTAATCAACGAAGTAAGCCATCTGGAGAGAGATACTTTAGAAACTAGAAGGCCCATTCTACCTTCTGCATAAGAAACAAACAGTTGATCAGACTTCCTGAATTGTTTGGTCCTGTCTAAATAGTACCTAAGTTGAAGATGGACATCTAAACAGTGTAACTTTTGTTCTGACCTATTAGAATAATTAGGGAAGAAGACAGGAAGCTCAATGGTTTGATTCAAATTTGCCAGTGAAGCCACCTTGGGTAAAAAGGACGGGTTAGTACGTAAGGACACCCTATTCTTATGAAACACAAGATAAGGGGGTCGACTACACAGAGCATGGAGTTCAGAGACTCTTCTAGCTGAGGTGATAGCTACTAAAAAGAGTGTTTTCCAAGATAGTAACTTTGTTGAACATGAAGCTGCAGGTTCAAAGGGGGAAAGAATTAAGGAAGCCAGAACCAAGTTGAGATCCCACTGAGGAGGAGGATCCCCTATTAAAACTATGAAGAAAACACTAACTTAAAAGGGGTCTATCTAGTGATGAAACTAAGTATTTCAACTAACCTGGCGAGCCGGTTGAAAAAGCACCTCGATCGCGTAGCGGCAAACGAGACTAGAGGAGTTACCGCCTAGCATTGTGGGATATAGGGGAGCCTCGAGCCGGTGGAACTAGATCTCGAGCTTTTAGAGTGGCTGAGTCGGAGCCGAGGTTCGGCTCCGAACCCATCCAGCAAGAATGAAGGCGAGATAGACAACTTAACATCTATAAATTAACTCAAAAAAGGGTGACTGAACTATCAATATGAAAGACTTACCAGGAGCCGGTAAAAAAACACACCTCGCAAGCGAAAGCGGCAAATGAGATCTGGGGCTTTATTGCCTAGCATCATGGGATATAGGGTTGCCTCGAGCCGGTAAAATTAGCTCTCGAGCTTTAGTAAGTGGCCGAGTCAGAGCCGAGGATCGGCTCCGAACCCATCCAGCAAGAATGAAGGCGAGATTGACAGCTTAACATCCTTGGTTACAGTCAGGGTGTCCCACAGTGTTCTATCCTAGGCCCTTACTTGTTTAGATTGTATCTTTCAGACCTAACCTTTTCATCTGACGTGTTCTACAGTCTATATGCAGATGACCTGAAATTGGGTAAACTGATTACATGTGTTACAGATAAGGCATGTATGCAAAATATCTTGACTAAATTGAACCTTTGGGCACAGGAGAATAATATGCTGATAAATACATCAAAAACTAAGCATATGAGATTTCGTAGACATAAATTGAAAAGTGAATATTTAATGCAGCACACAATGATTGAAACTGTAGACTCATTTAAGGACCTGGGTATACGAGTAGATTCAGCTATGAGTTTTTCTAATCATGTCAACCAATTGGTTTAAAAGAACATATGTTCTTACCATAACATTCCATGTGTGTTTTCCATCTTGTCCTTTATTCTCACTGATGGGTCAGATCCAATCTGTCGGATCCTTCTCGGCCTTTACATAAGCTAGAGGTCCTCAGCCAAGCTCGTGGGCATTTTCCCTACCCATAATGCAACTGTCCTATAACTTCAGATCTTGTTTGCCCTCCAGCAGTGACTACAGTTAAACAGTACCAAGAAAATGTAACATAAACACATTAACCAAGACATACCTCAGAGGCTGTAGAGTCCTATAAAAATCCAATTAGAGCTACTTGGTCTACCAGAAGGGGTAATGGTGGGTGGGTTGTGAGAAAAAAGGATGAGATGGACAACACACATGAAATGTTATGGTAAGAACATAACTTCTTTATGTGTTGTTGTCAATGTCGTCTTTATTCTCACTGATGGGCCCGCGTCTCTTTCTATCTAATTCTTGGGTGGCTCATGGGAGAATATTCCTCAGAACCATAGAACCAAAGGATGGTCTACTCCTAAAGGCCAAATCCAACTTGAAGGACTAATAAAGGTATGTGGTTTAGCCCATGTAGCTGCAGCACAGATGCTGTCTAAGGGAAATCTGTCTTGGAAAGCCACTGAAGTGACTACTGACCTGGTAGAATGAGCTTTGATAGGATATGAAACAGTCTTGTGGTTAGAATTGTATATGAAAGATATACATTGTGATATCCAATTGGATAGTGTTACCTTAGAAACTAGTTGGCCTTTTCTAATGTCTGAGTATGAGATAAAGAGCTGATCTGACTTTCTGAATTGTGATGTTCTATGCGAATAGAAACATAATTGTCTATGGACATCTAAAAGGTGGAGAGTGTACTCTTCTTTGTTTTAAAAGTTTGGAAAGAACACTGGTAGTTCAATAGACTGGTTGAGGTTAGTTTCAGAAACCACCTTAGGTAAAAAGGAAACTCTGTCTTTATGAAAAATTATGTATGTATGCTTAGAGGATAGGGCCTCTAATTCAGAAACTCTTCTTGCTGAAGTTATAGCCACTAAAGAACTGTCTTCCATTATAAGTATTTCAGATCACATATAGCAGAAGGTTCGAAAGGTGGGTAAACAAGCTTTGACAATACAAAGTTCAAATCCCAAGGATGAATAGGGTTTCTGTATGGAGGGTAGATTAAGGAAGTACCTTTGAGAAATGCTTTACAAAGTCTGTTTGAAATTATAGCGGTACCATTATCTCCTTTGTGAAAATTAGAGATGGCTGCTAATTGAGCCCTTATAGTAGCTGCAGCAGCTCCTTCATTGAATAATTTGGCTAAAAATTCCAGAATAGAATGGAAAGGTGCTGTGAAAGGATCTATGTGATTAAGATTACACCAGGCTACAAACCTTTGCTATTTACTCTTGTATAGTTTCTGAGTGGAGTTCTTGTGGGAAGAAAGCAAAATGTATTTCACTGGAGAAGAAAGTAGAGGAAACCTGGCTATCATAGGAAGCGGAGCAGCCAAGCTGTCAGTTTGAGTTTGTGTAGATTGGGATGAAGTCTCCTGACGGATGTGTCAGAAGATCCGAAACTGTGTCCAGGATCCATGGTCCCTTCTGTACATGATGCAGAATAAAGGGAAAACATATCTGTCAAGGCCAATAAGGGGCAATTAGGATTATTGTGCTTTCCAGCAAGCTTGCTTTCTGTAGGAATTTGGAAATTAGAGGTATTGGTGTGAAAGCATAAAGAAGTCCTGGGGGCCAATTGCGAACAAGTGCATCCCTTGGTGACTCTCCCATCAGGGGGATCAGGGCAAAATAGTTGCTGCATTTCGCATTGATGGGTGATGCAAAGAGATTGCAGCAAGGCTGGCCCCAATTTCAGAAGATCTCTTCTGCCACTTTATGACTGAGGGACCACTCATGTGGCCAAAGAATGGCTCTGCTCAGTTTGTCTGCAATGATGTTGGATTTCTCTGAGATGTGCATTGCTATGAGAAAGCAAGTGGAGGCCTCTGCCCATTGCCAGACCCTCAGGGCTTCTCAACATAAGGGGTAAGATCTGTTTCCCCCTTGTTTATTTATAAACCAGACCACAGACATGTTGTCTGATTGAATTGCTATTGTACCTAGAGGGAGAGAGTTCTGGAATGCCTGCAATGCTAAGAGCACCGCTCTCATCTCTAGAATATTTATGTGCAAATGGGCCTCATGTTCTTGCCAAGTGCCTTGGACTGTGTTACCCAGATGATGCCTCCCCACCCTATCTGAGATGCATCCATGGCCACTGTAGCTTGGGGCTGAGGGGGGAGAAAAGGATGGCTTTGAGAGACTATGGGAGAGTTGAGCCACCACTGAAGGTCCCTTTTGCAAGTGTTGGTTAGTATGTTCTTGTGCGACATTGGAAGACCAAAAAAGGGCCATTGTGTCAAAAGTAGCCACTGAAGGATTCTCATATGTTGTTGAGCTAGTGGTATTAGTACAACTGAAGCAATCATTTTGCCTAGAACCATAGGACTAGTTTGGCCGAACCCTTTTTCTTGTTGATCAGCATCCTTACATAACACCAAAGATCATGTACTCTTTCTTTGGAAAGCTTTGCTGACATGATTATTGTGTTTATTTGAGCTCCTATGAAATCCAAGGATTAAGTAATTAGGGAATAGTAATTCTCTTAGATTCAGTCAGGAAAACATAGTGAAGCTAAGTTTAGATATTGTTTCTTTTTATTTGTTTGAGTCTGTCCATCAGTGTTATTTTCAATATTTCCTGTAATTATTGTAAATATATATTCAGTATTTTCATGTTCTTCTGTTATTTATTATTAAATATATTTAAAACTTTTATTGTGACTGGTCCTTTTTAGAAAGTATTTAACCTTTGAGAGTGTTTATATTTATTTGGTGACACTGTGTGGGCCACTCCTGAAGGCCTAGCTGTCTTGGTCAACTATTACCATTTGTATTAGTATTAATATTATACAGTATAATTGGACACCCTTTGTTAAGGGCCTTAGAGTAGCTGATCGTGGAGTGTCTGGTGGCAGTGATAACTACCCTATACTCTGGGCAGAGGAGGGAACAGCAGATAAATCTGAGCCAGCCTTTCCCAGGTGTGTGCTTGTGAAAAATTAAATCTAAAAGATTGTGTGTGTTTGTGTTGTGTGTGTGTGTGTGTGTGTGTGTGTGTGTGTGTGTGTGTGTGTGTGTGTGTGTGTGTGTGTGTGTGTGTGTGTGTGTGTGTGTGTGTGTCAGCTACTTAGGCCAGGGACATGAAGCACTGGTTTCACAGGGAGGGTGCTGGAGGACTTGGCTTGCACACTTTGCTGAAGACCTAACCCTACAGTTGTACCAGTGGGGAGTCTAACTGGGGACCTGAAGGGAGACAGATATAAAGAAACCCAGACACTGGGCTCACTGCATTCCCTGTGTGCTCTTAAGGGAAATTGTACTTGGTGCTGAGAACTGCATCTGGAAATACTGAGTGTATCCATTTGTATTTCAAGTGAACATCCCTCTCCAGTCTCAGTGGTGAGGATTCAGGCTTCTTGATTACTGGCCCAGTGAGGGGTCATCACAGGTACCAGTGTAGGTATATTAAAAGAGACGGAGTTTGGGACTCCAGCCAGGCATACATTTCATAAATGTGGTTGAAACTGCTGTAATTATTTGGCGAAATGGTCTGAGTGCACTAAAAATGATGATGATAATGCACTGCAGTTCGAGAGGGAGTAGCTTTTGATAAGAAAAATGTTAGAAAATCTTAAAAAAAATTTGAATCAGAAAGAGAATAAAGTACCAGCCTCTTATTGGTCAGCTTTTAATGTCTAGGAAGAAGAATCTAATAAACATAAGGGAAAATAATCTGTAGTGAGAAATTTAAAATACAATTCAGTTAGATTGAAATCACAGTTGCAGGCAGCTAATAGAACAGTAAATACATTACAGAAATGTACGGAAGACAGATCATATTCTTGGGGTCTATATTCCTTACAACAGTTAGAATAATTAGCATTTAATCAACCAGAATCTTCTGGTGAGACTGGTGTCTGATTCTTTATGCCCCAATTCACCCCATGATCAATCTGCTTGTCATGAATTTGGCACCCCTCCTTCTCTGAGGGGGCAGTTGGAGGCTCAGTCTGCTGAACCAACACCTAATTCCTCAGATACATCCCAGGTTACTTCTAGTACTTCAGGACATCCCCACAAATCAGTTTATAATACAAGATTTAGACAACAAAAACGACAACTGGTTGAGACACCCTCAGATCAAATGTTATTCAGTATAGCCAACAAAGGAAAGCAATTCTGTCTAAAACATAGACAGAGGGCAAATACAAATCAAGTACATTAAAATGATTCAGTAATAAAAGTGCTCCAATGAAAGCAAATACTTTGAAAAATTAAACAATTAGTTACACAATTTCCAATAATTACTGATGGAGAAAACTATCAGTGGAATTTCCCTTCTAAACAAAGTACAGAGAAAGTATCAGATTGTAATTCTTCTACTGAAACAGAAATCTCCAGTACACAAATGCACCTATTGACAGAGATGCCTGATCCTAAAGCCACTCAGGATGAAAACATAGAAGCAACCATAAGGGTAGTGCACCCTTGGACTGCAGTAGATTTTCAAATCATTGTAGATTCTCTCCCTCTAATCCAGGCACACTCAGTCAAATATGTCAAAATATTAAAGTGGTGTGTAAAATTACAGAACCCTACTATCAAAGATTTAAGAGCAGTTTTAAAAGCCTTGATACTCCCTGACATTTTTAGGAAAACACAGGAAAATTCAAACATAAGTGATAACATACCAAAACATACAGATAACAGATTTCTTGCTGCTAGGTACAACCTATTAAAAGCTACCAGTATGCATGCCCCCAACACCAAACGGGTCAAGAATTAATGCAATTGTATAGGAAGATGATGAATTTATTGATGCATATTTACAATGCACGATAGATGCATTTGCAGCTTTTTCTGGACATCCAGAACCTACAGAATGAGCAGCAGCCAGTGTACTGTCAGCAGCCTTTGTAAAAGGTTTGTTATCAACAATATAGGAACAGATTAAGAAGGTTTGTTTGAACTGGTCAGGTTTAGGCATTCATGAAATTATTAACCAAATACAATGTATAGCAGACAATATAATTAAAGAAAAAAAAACAACAAAATATATTACTAGTTTAGGTTCAACAATTTGACACTGAACCACTGAGGAGATGGAATTGCAGTGAAAGAGGTTTAATTTTAGGTTCCTTCAACCACAAGCACCAGGACAGTATCATCATTTTTTTTTTTACCCTCCTACACCACCACAAGCCCCACAGTGCAAACCTCACCTTAGCAATTGCTTTAATTGTGGTCAAATTGGACATTGGTGTAATGAACGCCCATTCTCTACACAGACAAATATGCTAATTGCCCAAGTACCACAGCAGACAGAAAGACACCCTCTGATTTGGAACACTGCCTGGCAGCTACCAGTGTAGCAACAAGATGACTAGGACAGCTGTGATCAGGAATTATAGCTATTTCCCTTGGTATCAGCTGACCAGAAAGGTACTTTTGTTCATATTACAGTACTTTACTCTTCATTTTCTTGTTGACACAGGAGCAATTAGACCCTTATTATTTCAGCAAATGCAGAAAATCTCCCACTTTTCAATATAACCATGTGAGGGGTGGAAGTGTCTGGAGTTCTTCTGGATTATCCTGAAACCAAATCTATTCCTATCCAAATTGGTTCACTAAAGACTAACATGCTTTTAAGTAGAGATTTATTATGCAAACTGTGATGTATCATTTACTGTACTCCAGATGGAGTTTTCCTTTGACATTCCAGATTAACTGTTTCCTTTGGGACTGTATTCAACTGATATCTGTACAGATGAAGATACACTTTGTGCTTTTCTCACCGTAGAACAAGCTGCAATAAACACAATTATTCTAACTTTCTAATGAACCGTGTTGTCTGAAATTATTTTGTCACCTTAACAACACATTGCAAACTTTAATAACTGCATACTCTGTCTCTCCAGCCAGTTTCCACTGCTGCCATCAAAAACTACTACTTAAATTAAAACCCACCTCCCTAGTATCAGACAATCTACCTGGTGAATTTCTAAAAATAGCAGCAGAGGCCATAGCTTACCTGTCTCTGTTCTAATAAACTGCTCTGTCAATGAATCTCATATACCTTTACTATGGAATTAGAAAACCAGGATAAAGAGGAAATGTTAAGGCCTAGACTGGAGAGTTTTTGTCATAATATAGAGTGGGAGACAGCACTGAAAGCTTTGGATAGATCAAGAAAGAGCAAAGATACAGGTTTATCATCATTTGTCTCTGTGTTAACACTATTAGTAAAGTAAAAGAGGGCAGTGGTAGAGATCCTGGGGTGAGGACAAAACACGTGCTGTGAAGGAGAAAAGAATATATCTTGTGTGATACAGTGTAGAGTTGGGTTTGAATGCATTTCACAAGTATTTTTGATAGGAGTAGATGATGGTGATGGTTCTCTAACTGGCGAGTTAGGAAGGTTGACCATCTTTGTGGCTAGGGAGAATCCTTTCTCTCTCTCTGTTGCAGTTGGGGTCCCACAAAAATCCATACTGGAACCTATCCTATTTAGCATCTTTGTTAATGACTTTGATATGGCAAGTAATAATCCTACCTTAGTACAGTATGCATATACATCTACCATCATCAGCACAGCAAACAATCTTGTCTCACTTACAAAACTCCTGGTTTTGCATATTTGCTGCATCAGATTGCAGCCAACCTTCTGCATAGAACACATTACTGTTTGGCCATCACAGACCTCCACTGGCTTGAGGTACTTCACACATATTCCCATTTTCCTATTGTCTGAAATCTAATAAACAAACCAAATGACTGCGTATCTCTAGCCAAATGTGTACAACCATCCAGAAGCTTGTGCTCTTCTGACAAAGACAGTTTACGTATATCAGAACCTAATAACTCTGCAGGCTATCCCTCTACTCCTATCAAGTATCAAAAACCTGGACCTCTACCCCCACCCCACCCCCTCAAGTACAATAGTAATGTTGCTCACTAAAGTTATTTAAACTGCAACTAAATTCTCACTTACTCAACTCCTGGATTTGCAAATATGCTGCACCAAATTAGCACATCATTCTTCTTCAACATCATCCCTGCTCAACTTCCTCCATATTCTCCAACTACCTGTAATGTAACTCACTCTTGTTCTCCCTTTTTGATATACTCCTTTACCCTCCACTACCATTGTCTTCTATTTCTCCACTCTAGCTCTCTCACTACTATATTTCTTATAAAACATTGCTTTCTGTTGAAAATAACAATATGGACCTGTATACTTTATCAGATTTGAATTACAGTTCTCCCTCTTTTGAAAAATGCTGTAATGACTATTGTATATTATTGCCTTTCAAATATTAGTCACTGTTTATTACTGTTGTTTGTACACTGGAGCCTTTCTTCCTTGGCCTCAGCTGAAAATTGGTCCTGTCCACCCTGCAGCTGCACAGGATGTGTCCATCACCCGGCCCTTAATGGCTGTAGGTGCTACACCAGAGGGTCCAGGGGAAAATGATGAATAGGCTGAGGAACCAAATCCAGCCACAGCACAGTCACCCATAAGTGGCTAAGACATAATTGGAGCCAGCCTAACAGGCAAAGGCTCCCTGCCAAACTTCTTCTTGCAGACAGAGGAAGGGAGAACCAAGGAGACTGGTAACTGCTCTATAGGTTTAGACAAGGAAGAAGTACTGAACATGGGCAGCCAAGCTTGACAGAGTCAGTAAACCTATACCTAAATAAAATAAATAAATAAATCAGAAGAGTAAGATGAAAATATTTTCTTTATTTGTGGCACTCAGAGTTTGATTAAAGGGAAAAATGATGATTTGTAATAAAAAAAATAAATAAATAAACTTGTGTGGGTTGTGTTTTCTTGTTCATTTGGATCAGAAGACTAACACAAATGCCTTGTTTTTGTTTAGACTCCAGACTGCACTAGTTATCTGAGATCTGATGCTGGCTATCTGTGACTGATAAGGCACACTTAAATGCCTTTGTTTGTTTTCATAATTGGTCTGTAGATGGAATAAGTGACCTAACCTAATCACTCTGCCACTCTCAGCAGCTTTCATGATGTAAGAGGCAACAAGACAAGCAATAGGAAAGAAAGGCAAACATAAATAAATTCAGAGATAAAACAAGTGTAATAATTATTAAATGATATAGGCCGCGGTGGTATAGTGGTTAGCATTGTCTCCTCACAGCAAGAGGTTCTCCGATTCGATTCTCAGCGGGAGTGCCTTCTGTGTGGAGTCTGCATGTCCTCCCCATGGCCGAGTGGCATTTAAAGACATGCAGGTAGGTGTGTGTGTGAATGGGTGTATCTTCTTTGAAGGTTGGGCATCGGGCTGGCATCTCAGCACTGTAAAAATCCACTGCCAGTCATTAGCGTACCAGAGTTCCACTGTGGCGACCCCTAACCAGGAAAAGCCGAAAGACATTAGTTTAGTTTTAATAATTATTAAATGATACTTTTTCCTGTATGTGACATGTTTAATTCTGGATTACAGAGAAGAAAATTCACTTTTTGGAAAGAAGTTGGGCGGAGTTCTCCTTTAAGTGGAGGAAGAATAAACCTTTTCCCAAATCCGTCAAAAGTTTTCCCAATCTTGTCAGAGGGAATGTGATTATCTTTACCAATTTGTCAAGCAGAAGCAGGTTTGGATAGGGAAATCACTTAAGGGCCTATTTTGGTTTAAAAAACAAGTTTTTGTGAGTCTGAGGCACCCCACATCAGATTTCCTAGAGGAAAGAGGTTAACTATTAGGTAATCTACAAGCCATGAGAAAAAAAGCAGATTAAACTGGAGAAACAAGTGCAAACTTAGGTATATCTAACTTCAACAAATTATAATACATTTGCTGGGCAATAGGAATTTTGCTCTGATCCCACTGAAAAAAAAACTTTCATCTTAGAAAAAGTATTTGAAAAATAAAGGTCTTCTAGATGGAAATCTGAAGCAACACTTTCCTCGGGATCAGAATCTTCAGATTGAGAGAATATCCTGAGTCACAGTATTAGCTCTCCAATCCATTATCATCTGACTTGAAAATCAGAATTGTAAAGAGAAGGAACACTTTTTATTTTCCTTCCTGAACAGCTAGTAGAAAAAGTGAATGCAGAAATTAGCTCCCTAGAAAATCCCAGCAAATGTTCCCTAGTCACTGAAATAGAAACAGGAGAAATACATTTTTTTCTTTGTTTATTTTTTTTTCCATGGGAAACTCCCTGGAAAAAAGATTGACCAAAAGCAGGCACACTATCCTGGGGCTCAGGCTGTCTTTCCCGGCTATACAGAAGACCTTCATCCATCCATGTAACCAAAACCAGCAAGAGTGGTTCTCCCTGCCAGTGGAGGGCCACCCTGCAGCTGCACAGGATGTGTTTATCACCCACCCCTTAATGGCTGCAGGTGCTACACCAGAGGGTCCAGGGGAAAATGATGAATAGTTTGAGGAACCAAATCCAGCCACAGCACAGTCACCCATAAGTGGCTGAGACACAACTGGAGCCAGCCTAACAACCAAAGACTCTCTGCCAAACTGCTTCTTCTTCTTGCGGACAGAGGAAGGAGAGCCAAGGAGACTGGTAACTGCTCTATAGGTTTAGACAAGGAAGAAGTACTGAAAATGGGCAGCAGAGCTTGACAGAATCAGTAAACCTTACTATAGCAAAAAGGTGGTTTTGAGGTAAGAAAACTTCTGACAGTCCTCTAAATACAATTTCCGGCACCTGATACACGACACCTCATAAATATGTAAGAAACAGTGTAAAAAAAGATTTTTACACAGTGTGTTCACACAAGCATTCACACTATAAAATAATCCTCTGACAACTGTGATAGTCCTGACATATAAGTTTCCTATCAAATAAAATCAATAATTTCACAGAAAAAAAGAAAAGTTTTCCTCGGAAAAATAATTACGTGGAAGGGTTTCCCCAAGAGGGGACTTATCTGTCTAGCCTTGAGGGACCACTAGCCAATTAATAATTCCATGATGCCTATCAAAGACATGTACTTTAGTAGTAAGAAAGCTCTGAAGAGTTTGGTGCTCTGTCTTTATATATACATGGAGCTCTACTCAAGCTCCTGAGAGACCCCTTAAGCTTTGAATAGCTGGCCAGATAGCAGGGGATAAAACCCAAATAACTTAGGCAACTACAATAGTGATCAAAAGTTGAACATCTGTGGGGATTATGAACTTGACACAAATTGTGGTCAAAGGTTTGTCCTTTTGTTCTTTTTTTACCAGTTTCAACTTTACCTAAGGTCCAAACAGTGAGGAGCCATTAAAGAGGGCGTAACAGAATGATGCTTTGAAGTTCTCTGCAACATTGCAAAGCCCAGTCCAGGCACAGAACTTCAGTGTAATGCCTGTCCCAGCCTTTCTAGTCATTCCATCAGCCAAGTTATGCAACAGGCGCACTAAAGGGGTAGATAATGTTTTTTTTTTTTTCTTTAAACACCTTTATTAAATTCTCACTTAAGACATAGAGACATATACATTAACAGCAAAGAAAACACACCATGTTAAAATTTGTCATATTCCATCATTATACATTATATTATCACGTTTCCTTTCTATTTAACAATTATTCACTCCAGCATTACATAAACTGCCTAATGCCTTCCCTCAAACCTCACTCCTCCTCTTGAACATTATCCTGTGTGTATTGCGCCCACAAATGTAATTTATTTCTATATAATTTGCTCCTTCCCTTTCTAAAGATCACTGTTTGAGTTCTTTTATCCCTTTTATAATATTCAGTACTTTAATTACAGTTGATTTCTATTCTGATTTCCATTTTCTAATAATTACTTTTTTGACATCCAGGAGCATTAAACTTAGTAGGTAAAAGCAGATACATGTCGATCTATCAACACCAATTTCTTTGACTGCTGATAAATCAAAAGAATTATGCAGAAGCACCTTTCAGCTAATCACAAAAACTTTTTTTTGCAGGTGGCAAGCCCCCTGCTCTCCCCAAAATGATATATACCTACTCTGACGTCACACAACAATGGAGAAAAGGGAAAACTCCACTAAAGCTGAAAGGGGTTAGTGCATAATTTCTTTGGTTTATCAGCAGTCAGGGAAACAGGTGTTGACAGATTGACTTACACCAATATAGTCTTCTCAGCTCAGCTCAATAGAGTCATTTCCTTAGTTACAGCCAATTAGGATTTTTTTAATATGCCAACTCATTACACTCCCAGAAAAATGTTCCCAGGTACCTCTCTCTTTTCCATCACCCCTACATCATTTGCTATCTACCTGAAGAAAGATTTCTGAAGTCTACTTGGGGAATAAAAATAATTATGCAAACAAGCAAAAATTCTAAGGCTTTTGGATTTTGCCTCATTCTTGGGACATACAGATGTCTTCCCATTGTTCTTTTGTAAATAGTCTTTCTTCCCAGTCATTTCTAACCTCCTCTGATTGAATACAAAAGTTATATACTCACCATAACAATGGATCTGTGTTGTCCATTTTCATTATTCCTCAACTGATGGGTCTCAGATCCAGCTTAGCCACTTCACTAGACTCATGGATCCAACTCTCAAGCTCTTCCCTTATCCATAATGCCTCACCAACCTAACGTACCTTAGATCAAGTTTGCTGCCCCCATAATTAAAAGTTATGTACTCACCGTAACTAAGCATCTGTGTTGTCCATTTTCATTCTTCCTCAACCCATGAGTTTGGATCTGATCCTCAGATCTGACTTGGCCGCATACTCCAGACTTCAGATCTGGTTCTCAAGCTCCTCCCTCTAGCCATAATTCCCTATTCCATCTCCATTACCTCAGATCGGGTTTGTTGCCATAGACCCCTATATCTAGACAGAGACAGGATTAGCTGTCAGAGAAAGGAAGGGCTCAAACCTGGAACTGTAGCTTCCAAAATCACAGTCCTACATGTCTCTCCAGAAATAGAAGGATGGGAGATGGATGGGAGGAAAGCTGAGGAAGAATGAAAATGGACAACACAGATGTCTAGCTATGGTGAGTACATAAATTTTAAATCTGATGTTGTCTTTTTCATTCTTTCTCAACCCATGGGACAGAGTCCCCAGCTACATTGATCTTGGGTGGTCCTCATGGAAGGATATTCTGCAGCACCACCAAACAAAAAGCTGCTCTGTTTCGATATATAATATCCAATCTGTAATAAGTAATAAAGACATGAGCACTGGAGCATGTAGCTGCTGCACAAATCTCATCAACAGATCTTCTAGAATCTAGACCAAAAAGCAGATGAAGCAGCCATGGATCTGGTTGAATAAGCCTTAGGTGGTTTGGGTACGGCCATATCTTGTTGAAAATAGATCCATGAAATACAGTCTGTAAATCCATTTTGCTAAGGTGACCTTAGATACAGGTAATCCTAGTCTTTTTCGTGAAAGAAAACAAATAGTTGATCTGATTTTCTGAAATGTTTTGTCCTGTGAAGATAAAATCATAGTTGCCTGTTTATGTCAAGGAGATGAAGCATATACTCTCCTTCATTTGAAAAATTTCGAAAGAAGACTGGTAAATGAATAGATTAATTAATGTTATTTTCGGAGGCCACTTTGGGTAAAAAAAAAAGGTTTGTCCATAAAGTAACCCTATCTTTATGGAAAATGATGTTAAGAGTTTTTTTAGGAAATAGGCTGGAGTTCAGATATCCTCTTTGTAGAAGTAATAGCTACTAAGAAGATCATTTTCCATGAAAGGAATTTTAGTCAGTTTTAGCTGAAGGTTCAACATGTTTACGAGTTAGACCTTGTAGCACAAGTGTGAGATCCCAGGGAGGTAAAGGATCCTTATGGGTGATCCAAAAAAAAATACCTTTTGGGAATGCTTTGCATAATTTGGATGAAGCTGTGACAAAGGGAGATACTGCCAGCACAGTTATCTGGAACAGAACAGAAATGTACATGTTCTATTGTAACTGTTTAAATGTATATATTTTAACAGTGGAAACTGGAATACAGGAACTTAACTTCAGTCCAGGAAAACTTCAGAAAATAGCTGAAATTATGGCAGCTACAGACGCAATGTCTGTCCTGAGAAGCTTTCTCTCTTGTCTTCAGAGTGAACTAATTACTACAATTGTTTTATGACTTCCAGTATCGACCAAAGATCTGAGGTCTATGTATTTTCACAGGAAAATGCTAAATACCGCTAGCTTCCAGCAGTGAGGGTTTCACCTGGTCTAGAGTCAGATGATAAGAAATTATGTCATTCTGCAAGATATCCCAACAGTAATATTTGAGATATTAATTTAAGAAGTCTCTGAGAGAGAGAGAGAGAGAGAGAGAGAGAGAGAGACAGAGCATTCTGTATTCTGTCTTTGACCTGACAACAACTAAAGAGGATTCATTCACCATATGTATTACTCTTAAGTAAGTTAACTAGGGTATAGTAATTCTCTTAGATTCAGTCAGGAATACAGTGAAAAAGAAGTTATGTACTCACCATAACGTTCCATGTTTGTTGTCCATCTCGCCATTCATTCTTACAATGATGGGTTTGGAGCCTATCCTCGGCTCCGACTCGGCTGAATGCTTAGCTGAAGATCTCAAACTTGGCTCGTGGCTAGAAGGTATCCCACAATACAGTGGTGTAATTCCCCAGATCTTGTTTGCTGCTAATACTGAACAATATGTACACTATATACATATCTACAAACATATACATATAAACAAGTGTCTAAGTCCATACCAAATGTACTGGAAGGAGAAACAAGCTGAGACAATGAGTCCCTGAGGTAGTGGAAATCTACCAGGTCCACAAGAAGTCTTTGGCAGGGGGAAGGAGGGAGGGTTCATAAGAATGAACGGCGAGATGGACAACAAACATGGAACGTTATAGTGAGTACATAACTTCTTTATGTTATGTTGTCCTCTCTCGCCTTCATTCTTACAATGATGGGACAGCGTCCCTAGTACCTTTTGCCTGGGTGGCTCATGGGAGTACACCTTTAAGCACCGTGGAACCAAAGAATGCCCTGTCCCTGGAGGCCAAATCCACTTTGTAATGAGTAATAAAAGTATGTGGAGTAGACCAAGTAGCTGCTGCACAAATATCTATGTGAATTCTGGCTTGAAAGGCCAATGACGTAGCCAATGCTCTAGTGGAATGAGCCTTTACTTTGAAAGGTAAATCCTTGTGATTTGATTTATAGATAAATGTAATACAATTTGAAAGCCAATTAGAAAGAGTAGTTTTTAAGACTGAGGATCCTTTTTTTGCATCAGAAAAGGATACAAATAATTGGACAGATTTTCTGAAGTTTTTGGTTCTATGCAAATAGAATCTGAGTTGTCTGTGCATGTCCAGTTGGTGTAATTCGTACTCTGCCTTGTTGCTATGTTGAGGAAAGAATACTGTAAGTTCTATGGATTGGTTTATGTTGTTTGGAGAAGCAACTTTAGGTAAAAAGGAAGGGTTAGTACATAAGGATACCCTATCCTTATGAAAAATCAAATATGGTGGTTTAATAGAAAGAGCTTGCAGTTCTGATACCCTTCTAGCAGAAGTTATAGCCACTAGAAACAAGGTCTTCCATGAAATGAACTTGAGGTCTGAAGAAAAAGAGGGCTCGAAGGGAGGTAAAGTGAGATGAGACAAAACAAAATTTAGATCTCAAGGAGAAAGGGGTTCCTTGAAGGGATGTCTTAATAAGGAAGCACCTTTTAAGAAGGCTCTACACAACCTGTGTGACATTAAGTTTGAAGAAGTATCACCAATATGAACATTTGAAATTGCATCAAGTTGAACTTTGATGGTTGCTGCAGCTAAGACTTGTTGAAACAGTTCCGCCAAAAATTCCAAAATAGAATGAAGAGGTGCAGAGAAAAGATCAATGTTCTTATCTTGAGCCCACAGGGAAAACCTCTTCCATTTACTAGAATAAAGTATTTTAGTGGAAGCTTTATGGGAGGACATTAAGATATGTCTAACAGTGGAAGTAAAATTGTGAAACCTGACTAAATTGGAAAGTGGAGCAGCCAAGCTGTCAGTTTTAGGGTGTGGAGAGAAGGATGAAGCTCCCCTGACATATGAGTCAGCAGATCTGGCACTGGGTCCATAATCCAAGGCTTCTCCTGAAGGTGGGGCCAAAGGAAGGGGAACCAAACTTGGCGAGGCCAATAAGGGGCAATGAGAATTATCTTGCTTCCTGAGCTTTATGCTTTCTGAATTACTCTGGGTATGAGAGAAAATGGTGGAAAGGCATATAGAAGTCACGAGGGCCAATTGTGAGCAAGAGCATCTCTCTGTGTCTCCCCCGGAGGGGGAACTAGGGTAAAGTAGTTGCTGCACTTGGCATTCATGGGAGTGGCAAAGAGATCGCAGCAAGGCTGTCTCCATGTCTGGAAAATAAATTTCCGATACATTGTTATTGAGAGACCACTCATGAAGCATTATGATTGCTCAGCTTGGATTTTCCCGAAATGTGCATTGCGATCAGAAAGCACTCGGAAGAAACTGCCCATTGCCATACTCTTAGGGCTTCTCAACAAAGGGGCTAAGATGTGGTTCCCCCCTACTTGTTTATGTACCAAACCGCAGACATATTGTCTGACTGGATCGCAATAGTCCCTAGAGAAAGAGAGTCTTGAAGTGCTTGCAACGCAAGAAGCAATGCTCTCATCTCTAGAACATTTATATGCAAGTGAGCCTTATGTTCTTGCCATGTACCTTGGACTGTCCTTCCCAGATAATGCCCCCACTCTGTCTGGGAAGCATCCGTGGTCATTGTAGCTATTGAATGAAGTGGAACAAAGTGTCTGCCTATTGTCACATGAGTGGATTGTATCCACCATCTCAAGTCATTCTTGCAAGATTCCGTTATTCTGATCAGGTAAGACATTGGGAGCTCTTGACGTGACCATTGGGAGAATAACAGCCATTGAAGAACCCTCATGTGTATTCTGGCAAGAGGAACTAGTGTGATCGTGGAGGCCACTGTTCCTCGTAAGTGTAGAATCACCTTTGCTTTCACTTTCTCCTTGGGAAGGAGGTGAAGTATTTGTTGTCTGAGTGTTATGACTCTTTCTGTTGGAAGACGTCCTACCATAGAAGAAGTGTCTAGATCTGGGGCCAATGAATGTAATATGTTGACAGGGCAACAAGGCAGATTTTTGAAAATTTACTGTAATGCCCAACTGATTGCAGATATCCAACGTTAGATCACTGGCTTGTAGGAGTAGATGATTGGTGGTGGCAGATAGAAGCCAGTCGTCTAGATAGGGAAACACACAAAATCCTAGACACCTCAGGTGAGCTGTGACTACTGCCATACATTTGGTGAATACTCTGGGGACTGTAGTGAGACCAAAGGGCAGAGCTCTGAACTGGTAATGGCTGTCTCCCACCCGGAAGCGTAAGTACCTTCTTGATGTCCTGTCCATTTTTATGTGGTAGTAGGCATCTTGAATGTCTATCAAGCACATCCAATTGTCTTTCTCTAAAAAGGGGAGTATAGACTGCAGTGTCACCATTCGGAACTTTGACTTCTTGACAGATTCGTTTAACTTGCTTAGGTCCAATATGGGCCTCCAGTCCCCTGTTCTTTTTGCCACTAAAAAGAATCTTGAGTAAGTTCTGAATCCTATTTGGTCTGCGGGGGACTTCCTGGATTACTCTTTTGTGGAGCAACTTTTGAACCTCTATAGTTGCTTGTTCCCTTAGATTGGGTGGAACATCGGGAAGTGTTTTGGTCTGTGGGACAGGTTTGGAAAAAGGGATGGAGTACCCTCTGGATATTATGTTTAATACCCATTTGTCATTTGTGATATTTCACCAGGCTTCTGGGTACATCGATAAATGTCCCCTGACTGCCTCCAGAGAAGAGCAGTTGGGCCTCCTTTCAGGAGTGCTGATAAGGGTGTCCGCGAAAGGAATCATGGTCACCCTGGTTTTGTGGGCCCCCTCTGCCTCTCAAGTGGTGTCTACCATTATTACCTCCCCCTCTGCCCCTGGGGAAGGTATCACCACGTCTGTCTTGGAAAAATCTCTGGGATCTTTTGAACCACATCTTTCCACTCTTCTGACCTTTGGGATGAGGTCTTGAAGGTACAGAAAAATGTACTCCAACAGCAGAGAGTTTTTCCTTCCTGCTCGCATTGGGTTAGAGTGTCTTTTACTTTAGGTCCAAAGAGTGAGGAACCATCAAAAGAGGCATTAGTAAAGGTAGACTTAAATGGCTCTGCAAAATTGCACAAGTGCGTCCAGGAGTGTCTACTAAGGGAAACTCCAGAACCCACTGCCCTACTCACTCCATCTGCTGCGTATGATATGAGCCTCATGGAGGAGTTGACAATGGAATTTAAGGTGGACAGTTGGGAGAAGATCTTCTCATTCACCCCCGCAGCTACTGAACCATATAGAGTATCTCCTAGTTCTTTCAGGAGATCTCTTTGTAGCCTTGTAAAATGGGATAAGTAGTTTAGCGATCGCAGTGAAAAAGTCACTGAAGAAAAGATATGCTTCCCGTATCTGTCCATCAATCGAGAATCTTTATTCAGAGGATGAACAGATGAGGAAGTCTCTGCAAGTTCCTTCTTGGTGGCTGCTGCCACTACCATAGCATCTACAGGTACTCCATTTGTTAGAAAGTCTTTGCCCAAAGGAGCTGAAAAAAATGTGTTTGTGCTCTGAGGGACTGGTTCTGTAGTGTTGCGTGACTCCCATGCCTTTTGACTAACCAGGTCCATTAGTTCATTGAAAAGCGGTGATACCCAGGAGACTGAAGGTAGAGACCCAAAAGCCTTCAAGTACACTGACTCCTCATCAGAATGGGTAGTGGTCTGCCAGCTGCCTCTTTGCTTGAGGATCTCTAGAATATCTGCGAATGAGATATTGTCAGAGGACAACCGTGGGGACCCTTCCGACTCATCGAGGTCAGTGTCTTAAGTGATAGACTAATCTGGGGAGTCAACATGCTTCCTCTTGCAGGTTCTCTTCCAAGGTGGCTCCTCAGAAGAATATTCTGGGGAGGCCTCGGATGAAAGGGATTCGCCCAATGGGGGATCCTGAGGCTCTGGGTCTCTGCTGTCTTGAGGAATGGGTAGTGCTGAAACAGTAGCCGGTGCCTTGGGGGGATGAGTACTGGTATCCTTCTGTGGTGCTGAATGGATAGACAACACTCTCCTCATCAGCTCAAAGGGGGAAATCCCGCTGGCTCCAAAGACTCCCCTGGCTCCGAGGAGACAGAGAAAGGCAGCGGAGCCAATGAAATTGGACCCGAGGCCGATGTAGGAGCCGAGCTAACCCGAGCCGATGCTCCAAGGGCTAAGCTCAGCTCCAAAGAAATCGGGGCCGAGAATCTCCCCAGGGGCAACCAGGGAACCCCTGCTCCCAGACTCACCAGATGATGCCGAGAGAGTCGGAGCAGATGTTGGCTCAGTGGACACCGAAGGGGGTCCTGGAACAGACGGTTCCACAGTAAGAGGTACCGAGCACTCCAGCTCTGAAGGACCAGCTTGGCTCAGAGGAGGAACAACAATGGGCACCGTAGGCTCCGAAACCAAATGGGTGGGAGCCGAGAATAATTTGGTTAGCACCTGGGAGCCGAGAATAATTTGGTTAGCACCGGCGACTTGAGGAATTTATGCACCACCAGTTCCATGTCCTCATCTGATAAACTTCTTGTAGACCTGGAAGATAGGGAAGGAGATAGAGACCTATGGAGGAATGGCAATCTCAAAGTCAGAGAAACCGGAAAAATTTCAATAGACTGGCTCTGAGTGGAGGTATCTTGCGTCTGAAGTACCAGGCCTATCAACCAAAAGAACTTCCAATGGCTCCAAGGACTGTGGAGCCTATGAAGTAGTGCCCTTTGAAATTTGTGGGAGTTTGACTGGTGGCTCTGACTGAGCCGATGTAGCTGGAGATTGTCTTTTGTGAGATTTATCCTTTTTTGATGAAGGAGGCATAGAACAGGAGGAAGAGCTATGAATGGCTTCTTCAAAGGAAGGCTTTAAGAGACCTTTTAGAATCAACTTGTTTCTTCTTTCCTGAAGAACCCTAGTACTAAATGAATGACAGAAGGTGCAGTCTTCTTGGAGATGAATGGCACCAAGGCAATGAACACAAACAAAGTGTCCATCAGTGATGGACATCTTTTGCGAACACTTCTGACATTTTTTAAAGCCAGGAGGCTTTTGTTCTCTCTCATTTTGTTCTTTAGACATTTTTACAAAAAAGAGACTAGAGGCTATAGCAAAAACACAAACAACAAATATTTAGCCAAGACTAATATGCTACAGGTTATTAAAGGACAATACAAAGAAGAACGACCAGGGAAAGAAGATTAGAACCTCTAACTAAAATGGTTCCAATTTCCACACAAAAACAATCAAACAGTACAAACCCTCTAACTTAAATGGGCGTATAGCTCTCTAACTTAAACGAGCTATGAAGACACACACTCAACGAACAACAACCACTACACGGGGTACCAAAGGACCTAGAAAGCGATGGCAAAAGCCATGCTGAAGGGAGAAAAACTATCTCTATTTAACTAAAAACAGCAAGAGACACAACAAATTAAATCTAGTAATGATAGAGCTAAATATATGCAAAAATGTCAAGTTCTGACAAGGTAAACAGAAAAAAATATCACAACTTAGCCACGGCCAAGATGAGAGCATCCAACCTCGTATAGCGCAAACAAGATCTGGGGAATTACACCACTGCATTGTGATATACCTTCTAGTCATGAGCCAAGTTTGAGATCTTCAGCTAAGTATTTGGCCAAGTCGGAGCCGAGGATCAGCTCCGAACCCATCATTATAAGAATGAAGGCGAGATAGGACAACATAACATGCATAGTTTAGATGTTTTCTTTATTTATTTGAGACTGTCCTGCAATTTTAAATATTTCCTGTGGTTTTGAACTTTGATGTCACTGTGAATTTATACTGAGCATTTGCTTGTTCTTTTATTATTTATTATCAAATATATTTAAACATTACATTGTGGTTGATCTGTCCAGAGATACATTTTGAGAGTACTTGTATATTTATTTGATGACATTGTATGGGCCGCTTCTAATAGCCTTGCTCTTGGTCAAACTACCATTTGTATTAATATTAATATTACACAATAAGATTAAATACCCTTTGTTAAGGGCCTTAAAGTAGCTGATAAGAGTTGGCTGGTGGCAGTGATAACTACCTTATAGTCTGGGCAAAAGGGGGCATAGCTAGTAAACCTTTGCCAGGTTTTCCTAGGTGTGTGTGTGTGTGTGTGTGTGTGTGTGTGTGTGTGTGTGTGTGTGTGTGTGTGTATGTAAATCAAACCTCAAAGAGTGTGTGTGTTAGCTACTTGGGCAGGGGCACAAAGCACTGCTTGGACAGAGAGGGTGCTGGAGGTCTTGGCTTGGCCACTCAGCTGCGATCTCAACTCTATAGCTTTGCCAGTGGTGAGTCTTATTCAGGATCTGGAAAAAGCATCCCTGGATGGACTGTGGTCTCTGTGTGCTCTTAAGGAAAATTATACTTGATGCAGAGAGCTGCAAATGGAAATACTGTGTGTGTACTTGCAATCCTCACAGTGTACGTCCCCCACTGTTGTCAGTGGTAAGTATTGAGGCTCCTTGATTACTGATCCAGTGTTGGGTCATCACAGAACCCAAGGAATAAGTTCTGTCTCCTGTGTGGAAATTAGAAATAGCTGCTAATTGCAGTTTAATGGTGCAGAAGGTAGCTCCTCCTTTAAAAAGGATAGCTAAAAATTCAATTTCTGCAGAAACTGGAACACATAAAGGGTCGAGCTCATTATTTAATGCCCAAAGCAAGAATCTTTTCCACTTGATCTTGTAAACTCTCTTAGTAGACTCTTTTTGTGAAGGCAAAATAAATGTATGTATGGAAAGTCTAACCATTACTGGAAGTGGAGAAACCATGCGGTTAGTTTGAGGGCCTGGGTATTGGGATGTTGGATCCCTGATGGGTGAGAGAGGAGATCCGGACATGACTCCATTAGCCATGGAGGATAAAGAAGGTGAGACCATAGTAAGGGGAACCATATCTGTTGAGGCTAGAAGGGGGCGATGAAGATTACTGAGTGCTTCAGCTGACTTGATTTCTGCAGAAATTTGAGAATCGAGGAAAGATGGGGATAAGCATGAAGAAGACCGGGGGGGCCAAGTGTGGACTAGAGCATCTCTCGGTGACTCTCCCTGAGGGGGGATAAGACAGAAGTACCTGTTGCACTTACTACTGTTGGGAGACTTACCACGATCACCCCAAGATTGGCCCCAATGACAGAAGATCTTTTCTGCCACAGATTGGTTGACAAACCACTCGTGATGCATCAAGATGGAGCTGTTTAGTTTGTCTGCTAACATGTTGGTTTTTCCCAGAATGTGCACTGGAACTAGAAAGCAGTCTGATGAGATTGCCCATTCCTACACTCTCATGGCATCTCTGCAGATGGGATAAGACCGGGTTCCTCCTTGTTTGTTGATATACCAAACCAAAGATATGTTGCCGGTCTGAATTGCCATAGTCCCTAGAGGAAGAGTATATTGAAATGCCTGCAATGAGAGTAGGACTGCTCTCATCTGTAGTACATTTATATGGAAATTGGTCTTTTGTGGGGGACCACATGCCTTTGACCATCCTTCCCAGGAAATGCCCCCTACCCCAGATGGGATGTGTCTGTGGTCAATGGAGACGGCAAAACAAAAGAAAGGCCTAGATTAATGGCATCCAATTGAATCTATATGTTCTCTGCAAACTGGAGTTAGCCTGACTGGAAAGGATAGGGTTTGATGTAGCATGGACCACTTAACAGCTAGAGTCTACTGAAGGACACACATAAAGAAACGTGTCAGGGGAAGTAATACAATGGCTGCTGCCATAGATCCTAGTGCTTGAAGAACTGATCTTGCTGGAGGAGATAGATGGGAAATAAGTAGATGAACCTGATTCCTGATGGTGGATATGCAATGAGATGGTAGTGAAGCTACCTGTGTTGTTGTATCTAAAAGTGTACTTATGAACTCCAGCCTCTGGACTGGTGTAAGGTTTGATTTGGCATAATTTATTGTTATCACCAGTGACTGGAAAATCTGGAGCAAATGGTCCCTGGAATGTTGGAGAAGATGCTTGGAGGGGGCAATAAGGAGCCAGTCTTCCAGATATGGAAACATTTGGAATCTTTTTAGTCTCAGATGAGCAGCCAGCACTGCCATACATTTAGTAAACACCCTAAAGTCTGTAGTGAGTCCAAAGGGCACTAGATTAGTGATGACTGGTTCCCAGACAAAAGTGTAAATGTCTTCGGGACTGCCTGTCTATTTTGATGCAATAGTACACATCCTGAAGAGCTATCAAGCACATCCAATCATCCTTGTAAAGAAAAGGTAGGATGGAATGTACTGTGACTATTCAGAACTTGGACTTCTGCACATATTGATTCAAATTGCTTAGATCCAAAATTAGTCTGAGGTCCCCTGCTCTTTTCGGCACTAAAAAGAAACGTGACTAAGTTCCAAATCCTATTTGGTCTGGTAGGATCTCCTGAATGACTCTTTTTTCTAGCAGCTTCTGAATTTCTTGTGCTACTCCCTTCCTCTAACTGGGTGGAACACTGAGAAGTTTCTTCTTTTTTATAAAGAGGAGCTTGGAAAAATGGAATGAAATAACCTCTGGATATGACTTTTAGCACCCAGGTATCTTTTGTTATATTCGCCTGGGTGCAGGGATAATCACCCTCAACTGCCTCCAGAGTTGGACAGCAGGACAGCATTGCAGCAGCACTGAAAGGGTCTTTCTGAAAAGGAATCACAGAACCACTAGTTCTGCAGGCCTCCTCTGCCTCTAGGCTGATGGTATCCCAATAGGATTTCTTCCTCTGCCTCTGAAAGAATTGTCCCCATATGGGCCTTGGAAAGGTCCCTGAGATTTACAGAACCATATTTTCATACCACCTCTATGATTCCTGGAAAAGGTCTACTGAGGGTTAGATAACTTGATTCCCATTACCGACAGGTCCTTTCCATTTTGTTCACTGTGGGTAGGCATCTTTTTTACTGACTGCCCAAATAAGGATATGCCATCAGATGGTCATTGATAAAAGACATCTTAAAAGGCTCAGCAGAGCCACATAGCAACATCCAGGCATGTCTCCTAAGGGCTATGCCTGAACCAGCCACTCATGAGGTGCTTTCAGCTGTGTGAGAAATCAGCCTCATTGAAGCGTTTGAGATAGATAAAACAGTGGCCAGCTGTGAGGTTGTTCTTTTGAAATCCTCTGCGAACATGGATTCTGAGAGACAATTTGATAGCTCTTTGGTCAAATCTCTCTAAAGCCTTGTGAAGTGTGCCAGGTAATGAAGAGACCTCAGTGAAAACATTGCCGAGGCAATGATTCACTTTCTGAATCTGTCAAGTACCCTAGACTCCCTCTTTGATGGATAGAAAGAAGAGCTCTGCTCTGTTAGCTCTTTCTTGATGGCTGCCACCACCACCATAGCAAGAAATGGGATTCCTTTGCTCCAGTGGGTTCTGTCTTGTTTGGGTCTCTTGTTGGGTCTCTTTGGGATAGGTTCGACAGTATCCTTCTCCTTCCAAGTCCAACGGGAGATCAATTCAATAAGTTCATCTGCCGGGGGTGGGGTAACCCAAAATGTAGAAGGGCAAATTCAAAAGCTTCCAAAAATATTGATAACTCTGGAGATAGGTTTTCGGAAGACCAGCCACCTTTTTGTTTAAGGATCTCTAAAATGTCTCCGAAGGAGATGTCTTCTGGTGTTGATCTGGGGGCCCTTCTTCTTCACTGAAATTGGTATCCTCCATGAGGGAATCCATCAGGGAGTCAATGTGTCTCCTTTTGCACAATCTCTTTCGATGCACCTCATTTAAGGGTTGTTCAGGGGAGTGTTGGATGAGAGGGGAAGTTCCTCTACCGGAAGTAATTGGGCACTTATTGGAACTGGCTGTGGAGTACGTCTGATCGACTCAGAGCTCGGAGCCAATGAGTGGAAGAAGGTTGGATCCAAAAAATGAAAAGGTGGTTCTATGGAGAGAGAAAAAGCCCTTTCCACAATCTTAAAGGCTGATGGACTCAGAGAGGCTTCAGCCAGCCATCTCAGAGCCGAAACTCCTGCCAAACATAGGTCTTGACCACTCTCAGATCCATGACTTGAGGATGAAACTGGAACTGATCTGCCCAGGGCTGAGACTCTGAGGGGGCGGGACAGATCTGACAACATTAGAGTCTATCCCCGCCCCACGGACCCTGTGCCAACACTTTGGCTCTGGGACCCATTCAGATCTGAGGGTATGGGTGCAGAATTAATCAGGGATATAGTCGGAGTTGAAGAAGATATTTTCTTTGGATTTGACATCAGACTTCTCAAGGATTTTGGATCCTGGGACTCTGAAACAACTAGATGGATCAGAGAAGGAGATAAAATAGTTTTAGATGGCATAGGAAGACTCATGGATCTGAAATGGGATGAAACTAGTAAGACCCCCATCTGGATCTGAGGTCTGAGAAATGTTCACATCATCCTATCCATATCCTCTTCCAAAAATCTTCTGGAGGAAGTAGTGGATGGTAGTCTGGAATGTTTCTTCAGTGTTTGAAGCAATGGAGAATGCACGGTAGGTGATATGGGTTTAATCACATATTTCACAGAAAGACTTCTGTGAGAAGTACCTGGCTTCAGATCCAAGGACCTAGGACCCAAGGAAGGTGCAGTTTGGTTTACTGAAATGACAATATGATCCAAAGCCTTTGGATCTGAAGGTTTCAGATCTGTGGATTGGGTCTTTGGATCTGACAGTGCAGGATTCAAAGTTTTTCTGCTCTTAGACGGTGGATCTGATGAAGACCTGGAGAAATTTCAGTGGGAATCATTTTCTATGCTCCAAAGGAACAGATTTGCTAATTTTGGATGGGGGTTGAGGGCCAAAAGTAGATGGAGCAGGGAGAACACCCTTCAAGATCAACTTGTTTCACCTATTAGCCAAGGCTCTTGGATTGAAGGTGGAACATACGGTACATGGAGTGTCCAAGTGCCCGGCTCTAAGACAATACATGCACTCATTGTGGGCATCCAAATTAGGGATTCCACAAGAAGTGCGTGTCTTAAATCCTATTGGTTTATTCAACATGGTAGGAAATGAAACAAATGAGACAAATTTAATCTACTTGAAGTTGGTTTTTTTTTTTTTTTAGAATAGAAAAAGGCGAAAAGGGTAAGCAAAAAATACCAGCAATGGTAATAAAGATTTACTATTAGTCAGAATAGTAGGGAGAGAAATTAGTAAAAAGGTCCTAATGTTCCATGGGATAGCTAAGAGGGAGGATAGATAAAATAAGCTAAAGATAAAGATAAAGTTTTACACTAGTACAAGAGTTGAATTAACTCACAAAATTATCGTTGATAATGCTCAAGAGAGGAACCTGCATCTGGTTGCGATGGCAGCAATGAGATCTGAGGTAATGGGGATGGAAGAGGACATCATAGGTAGACAGAGAAGCTTAAGAGCTGGATCCAAAGTTTGGAGTATGTGTAAGAGTCAGATCCGAAGATTGTATTTGAACCCATGGATTGAGGAAGAATGAAAGGACAACATCAGATACAATAGTTTATTCTATAGAAAGAAACAGCAGAGATGAAACTGGAAGCTAAAACAAGGAATGAAGGGTTCCCAAGAAATATCCCTTAGGTGTCCTCCAGGGAGAAACAGAAGGGAGCTAGGAGGGTGGGAAGTTGAGGAAGAATGAAAATGGACAACACAGGTCTATCATTTTGGTGAGTACATAACTTTTGTGCCTGATGCCATTTTCATTCATTTGTCAACTGATAGGACAGAGTGCACAGCTAGATGTACCTTGGGTGATCCTCATGGAAGGATATTTTAGAGTACTGCACAGCCAAAGGCAGCTCTGTTCCTAGAAACCAAGTCCAACTTGTAATAAGCAATAAAGGTATGAGCACTGGACCAAGTGGAAGCTGCACAGATGTCATTTATTGAAGCTCTTGGCCAAAAGGCTGAAGAGATCACTAAAGATATTGCGTTCTTGGTGGTTTAGGCAAAGATAAACCTCTCCATTTATAGATAAAAGATATGCAATCAGTCATCCATTTGGCTAAAGTTACTTTGAAAACTGCCATGCCCAAGCTGTTATGAGAAAAGGAGAAAATTGGTCAGATTTCCTGAAATCTTTGGTTTAATGAAGATAAAATAGAAGTTACCTGTGAATGTCCAAGACACGTAGCACATATTCACCTTTATTGGTAAACTTTGGGAAGAAAACTGGGAGGTTGATAAACAGGTTAATGTTAGACTCAGACTCCATTTTTGACAAAAAGGATGGATTAGTACGTAAAGACACCCTGTCCTTATGAAAGACCAGGTATGCAGGCTTGGAAGAAAGAACCTGGAGTCACAGAAACCTGGTTCAAAGCTGTGGAGAGCACCCCAGCCATACCAGGTTACTCATCCTATCATTCATTCAGACCCCAAACCGAGGGCAGCAAAACAAAAGAAGGTGAAGTTGCAATATATATATAAAAGACATACACACCTCTAGACTGGTCAAACAGTATGATTCACAGGAAAAACTCAAGGTGCAGTTAACAACTGACAAGACCCCTATTCAAATCATAGCTAGCTATAGGCCTCCAACTCCCACCTATTTGGACTTCTTCGAATCTATCAAGATTCAACCCTTTATCCTGATCCTGGGCGACTTTAACTATCGAACCACAGATTGGAAGAAATACTCATGCCAAAACACAAATGCCCAGAGATTCCTTGATTTCGTCAGCGCAAATGCCTTGAACCAGCTGGTTGACACCCCCACAAGAGGTGACAATATCTTCGACTTGGTATTGACCAACATGAGTAACTACTGCAGCATCCCTACAGTGGCATCATTCCTGGTAAGATTCAACCACGAATCAGTCACTTTCGAAGTCACCATCTCCCCAAACCCCCAACCCCCCCCCCCCCCTAGCTAGGTTCAAACAAAAAAACTTCTCTAAAGCTGATTACAACCTCTTGAGGGAAGATGTAGACAGTTTCACAGCCATATCCCCTCCATAAGAATGGGCACATATTTCCAAACCTACACCAAAGTACTATATGAGCATTTATATAGTTGCATGGAATCAGGAATACCAGGCAGGATGAAATCCTCCTCCTCAAGGAAGAGTAAACCTGTCTGGTGGACATCTACAATAAACTCTATGATAAAAGGGAATAAATTGCTGTCTAGGACCAAGAAGGAGCAGGTGCCTAATTAGAAGCAATTTCTCCTTAGCCTGAACAAGCAAATAAAAGCACCAGTGAAATCCTTCATAGCAAACTTCGAGTTCAAACTGGCCACATCTACTAAAGACAATCAAAAGGCCTTCTTCACATATGTCCGCAAACTCAAGAGAAGCCCTCAGATCACCTCAGAACTGGTGATCCAGGGCACCACATACACAAATGCTGTAGATATAGCCAACATGCTGGCAGACAGGTTTAGTGAAAACTTCACTCCTCTTGTCTCCCCATCAGTAAAACAGAACATTTCCAGTACCCACCCCTTTCCCTTATCTTTAGGGAGCAAGTCATCACTGCCCTCTCAAAGGCATAAAATACAGCCTGCATGGGACCCAGTAACATATAACATCCCAGGCTGCATCCTACATGAACTCAGGCAGGAACTTGCAGCACTATTAGGTACCCTATTCAACTAAAGCCTGAGTACCAGCTTCATCCTAGATGATTGGCAGACAGCTACTGTTATCCCTTTGCACAAAGGTGAAGCATCCACCGGTCCAGGAAATTATAGACCCATCAGCCTAACTAGCCTGATCTGCAAGGCCATGGAGCGAATTATCATGAATCTCATTAACACGGACATTGGAAACCTCCAGACATCTGATCCCACACAGTTTGGTTTTGTCAAGGGAAGATTATGCCTGTTAAATTTGGATGACTTCTTTGAGACAGTCAACAAGGCCAAAGAAGAGGGGAACACAGTACTCACTGCCTACCTTGACCTGGCCAAAGCCTTCAATACTATTCCTCACTCAGGTATAATAGATACATTTTCTCAACTAGGCATCAATCCATATGTTACCAGATGAGTAGCAAACTGTCTCACTGATAGAACCCACCTAGTCAAATTAGGGGAAGCCACTTCAAGCAGTAGACCCGTAACAAGCTGTGTACCCCAGGTATTGGTCTTGGGGCCTCTGCTGTTTGGGTTATACTTCTCGGAGGTGCAGGCCAAATCTAGTGGGCTATGGCTGACCAAGTTTGCAGATGACTGCAAGCTGGATGCTGTCATCACTTCCCCTAGTGATGTGGACATCCTCCAAGTGGGTCTCACCGAAACAAATGACTGGTGCCAGAGACATGGCCTCAAACTGAATGCCAAAAAATGCATCATCATCCTTTTTGAGGGCAGTGACATCCCCACAAATGATCATACTGATAATACTGCCCTAAGTACGCAATCAGTTGTGAGGGACTTGGGCACCCAGGTTGATAGCAAACTGACGTTTGACCACCATATTGCCTCCTTGTATGGAAAGCTTTCTACATGGCCCACCTCATTAGTAAGGGTATCTCATCCAGGGACAAGGTGGGCATAACATCCAATAATTCTTCCCTTATAAGACCCATTATTGTCTACAATGCCCCTTTTGGCATGTACCTCACAAAGAACATGCAGCAGCTGGAGACACCACAGAAGTTCCTCACCCAGAGAATCCAGGGCCTCAAACATCTACCCTACACAGATAGGCTAAAAGCCCTGTCTCTCTACTCAGTCTCCTACAGACTCCTCACAGGTAACCTCTTTCTGGCATACAAAGCAATCTCAGACCCCGTTTTGATTGGACTGCTGCATATCTGCAAGTTAAGCTCCACTCGAGTAACCCACATGTGTGACCTCAACCTGGTCTGTGACATCAATAGGACTTGTTGGCGTGACAGATTTGTGTCCCAGAGACTCCCCTTTTGTGGAACAGAGTCCCTCTCCACATAAAGCAGAGTACCTCATTAACCATTTTATGCGCAACCTGTATAACTGGATAGGGAACAGAAAATACACCCCTGGAATTCCACCTGTGTCCCTGCTGGACAGTGGCATAGGGTGCTGACTTGTTGGAACATGGGCTAAATTCTTGGCTAGGCTTGTAAGGGCCCTAGGGCCAATAGCCTAGTAACTTCATATGATCCTATGGAGTTCAGACACTTATCTAGCTGACGTAATGGTGACTAGGAAAAGGGTCTTCTAGACAAAAAAATGAGGTCTGATTTGGTAGAGGGTTCAAATGGACTTTTGAATCAACCTTTGAAGTTAAACAGACAAGTCCCAAGGAGGAACAAGGTCCTTGACTGAAGGCCTAAGTAAAAAGGTGCTTTTCAGAAAAGTTTTGCACAGTTTAGAAGAAGGCAAAGAAACATGTTTCTCACAGGAATGAAAATTAGATATAGCAGCCAGCTAGAATTTTATAGCAGAAAAACTAGCTCCATCTTAGTAAAAGGACTCTAAAAAAATCTAGGACTGTGGAAGCTGGGGCAGAAAAAGGATCCAAATCTCTTTTTAGAGCTCAAATAGAAAATCTTTTTCATTTACTTCTGTAAACCCTCCTAGTGAATGCCTTTTGAGAGGACAAAAGGATATTTCAAACCAGGGAAGAAAACCTGGACTGTCTAATCATAGTTGGAATTGGAGAAATCATGTGGTCAGCTTGAAGCCTGATATGTCTGGATGAACTATCTCTGTAGGATGAGACAGGAGATCTGGACTGGGGTCCAGTATCCAGGGTGGATACCAAAGATGAGGCCACAGAGTGGGAAACCAGATTTGATGAGGCTAAAAAGGTGCAATAAGGATTACTGAGCTCTTTAACTAGTAGACTTTCTACAAAAACTTGGAGTAGAGGTAATAAGGGATAAACTTAGAGGAGACCAGGGGGGCCAGTTGTGGACTACAGTATCTCTCGGTGACTCTCCCATAGGAGGGACCAGGACAAAGAACCCACTGCACTTGTTGTTGGGGGGAGAAGCAAAGAGATCGCAATATGGCTTGCCCCATTGATGGAAAATTCTGTCCACTGCTTTGACATTGATAGACCACTCATGAGACATCATAATGGACTAGCGTAGTCTGTCTGCAAGCACACTGGATTTCCCCAGTATATGCATTGCAATGAGAAAATGTTCAGAACAGATCACCCACTACTACACTCTCACTACTTTCTGAGAAACAGGGTAAGACCTGGTTCCCCTGTTTGTTAATGTACCAGACCACAAACATACTGTCTGATTGATTTGCAATTGTCCTGGAAGGAAGAACATCTTGCAAGGCTTGCGACACTAGAAGGACAACTCTCATCTCCAGGACATTGATTTGTGAATTGGCCTCTTGAGGGCCAATAACAGCTGATGAAGACTAGACCACTGTACTGACAGGGTTCACTATAGAATTTGCATATAGTATCTGCTCAATGGGACTAATGTTATCACTGCTACCATTGACCCTAAGGCCTGCAAAACCAGTTGTGCTGGTGGAGATGATTGCGAGATCACTTCCTTTACCTGGGATCTTAGGGTTTGTACTCTTGTTGGAAGTAGAAATGCTCTCTGATTGATCTTGTCTACACGAGCACCTATGAACTTCAGTTACTTTGTAGGAATGAGATGCGATTTGTTGTAGTTGACTGTGATGCCCAAATGGTGGCACAACTATAGCAAGTAGTCCCTTGCTTGTAAAAGTAGATGCCTGGTCGGAGCAGTCAGGAGCCAGTTGCCTAAATACAGGAACACCCAGAATCTCAGCAGTTTTACGTGAGCTGCTACCCCTGCCATGCATTTGGTAAATACTCTGGGGCTGTTGTGACAGCAAAGGACAGTGATCTGAATTGGTAATAACTGTTTATTTTGATGTGTTAGTACACATCCTGAAGATCTATCAAGTACATCCAATCACTCTTTCATAACAGTGGTAGAATGAACTGAACCTTGATCATCTGGAACTTTGATTACCTTACATACTGATTTAGTTTGCTGAGGTCCAGAATGGGCCTCAAGTCCCCTGTTTTCTTTGGCACTAAAAAAAAAACCTTGAGTAAATTCTGGATCCTATCCGGTCATGGGGGTACTTTTTGGTTGACTCTTTTTTTCTAGTAGCTTTCTTATTTTTAGAACTGCTGCATCCCTCTGATTGAGTGGATCATATACGGACCTTCTTCATTCTACTGAGGGTATTTGAGAAAATTGTATAAAAGAGCCTCGGGATATGATTCTCTGCACCCAGGAATCTGTTGTGATGGAAGCCCAGGCTTCAAGGTGCAGAAGAAAGTGCCCCCCAACTGCCTCCAGAGAAAAACAGCTGGGCAACCTTTCAGGATCACTGATAGAGTTTATCCAAGATGGAATTCCTGAAATCCTGGTTTTGCAGGCCCTTTCTGCCATGATGGCGGCATCTTTTATTAGAGTGCCCCCCTCTGCCTCTGGGGGAGCCCTTCCGTGAGTCTTGGAAAGGATCTTGGGAGTTATAAAACCAGATTTTCCTACTTCCTCACTGATTCTGTGAAAAGGGTCTCTGGGAGATAGAGAAATGGATCCCAGTGACAAACAAGGTCTTTCCTTCATGGTCACTTCTGGAGAGTGTTTCCTTCACTTTTGGGCCAAACAAAGAAGATCCATCAAACGAGGCACTGATGAACAAAGACTTGAAGGGATCCACAAAGTCACACAAGTACATCCAGGCATGTCTTCTGATGGCTATACCTGAACCCGCCACCCTTGATGTACCCTCTGCAGCATAGGAAATCAACCTTGTGGATGTATTAGATGTGGACTGAAGGATGGTCAGTTATGAAGAAACATTATTCTGGTCATCCATGGGCATGGATCCAGAGAGAGATTTGGAGAGCTCCTTTATCAAATCTGTTTGCAGTCTGGCAAAATGAGCCAAGTAACTTAACAACAAAGGTAGCTGACGTGTAGACTCTTTTCACAAATCTGTCCAAAGCCCTAGACTCCCTGTTAGAGGGATGGACAGATGTGCTCTGTGAGCTCTTTTTTTTGTGGCTGCTGCCATAACCATAGCATCTACTGAGGTCATTTTACTCCAGTGTGCACTCTTTTTGGAGAGACTAAAAATTTATCAGGTCACTTGGGAATTGGCTTTACAGTATCTGGTTCCTTCCATGCATGGCATGAGACCAGATCTATTGCCTCATCAGCTGGAGGAGTCACCCAAGACATAGCTAAGCCAGACCCGAAGGCCTCCAGAAACACTGACTCCTCCTGGGAAGGGGGTTCGGTAGACCATCCACCTTTCTGCTTTAAAAGTTCTAGTATTTCTCCAAAGGAAATATCCTTATGTGGAGATCTGGGGGGACTCTTCCCCTTCATAAAAATTAGTGTCTTCAGTGAAAGATTCCTGAAGGGAATCCAGGTGTGTCCTCTAACACAAATAAAAATGCAACAAAGACCACTGATATTTGCTGAAAACAGTTTATAAAACACTTAGCGCCTCGGCTTACACAGCCTTCAAAGAGTAAAGACATAACAAAACATAGTTTACTGAAATAAAAAATGCATAGTCAATAAAAATTAAACAATCAGTTAGCCTCTAAATTCAAATCACATTCTTCCAATTACATTCCTTGTTGAGTCCAAAAGGCTCCAAAGTACCATACTTTAAAATCATGCCTATAAACAAAATCATCTTCAAGCTTGAAGATGATTTTGTTTATAGGCATGATTTTTTTAGATCACAGGTTATTTTATATTTTAGGTTTATTGATGATCTTATTTTTTATGCCATGGAAGTCAAACAGAGGCCCTTAAGTTTGTTAATGATTTACAATCTAATACTATGGGCTTGAATTTTGATGGTATGCAGCTTGGCTCTCGAGTGAATTTTTTGGACATAAATTTAGATGGGTTTACTACTAGTCTCCATAAAAAAAATTTGATTATAGAAATGTATTTCTACATGGGAGTAGTTACCACCCCAAATATTTAGTCAAGGTATTGCCTTATAATGAATTTTTAAGAATTCATAGGCTATGTAGCCTGAATAGAATTTTTGACAGAGAAATATTGGAATCGGAGGATATGTTTATTAAGAGAGGCTATGATGTTGAGTTGGTTAATGAAGCTAAGCAGAAAATAATGGAGATGAGATACCTAACAAACTCTCGGGGAATTTTACAGTGCTTGTAAAAGTGGAAATGTGCATGCCAGAAAGGCTGCTGATAATGTAAGTCACAACAAAGTTTTCTTTGTGACTACTTTTACTGTCATAATTCAGGAAATTGTTAAGAAGGTGCATAATTTGTGGCCTATGCTTTTAAGGGATAAAACTTTGAATTCTATGCTACCTAAGTTTGTGAACACATCATATAAAAGAGCTAGGAATCTGTCAATTATACTTGTACATAATCAATTTCATCCATCAGATGTCAGTATTAATCAGAGTATGAATGTACATAATGGCACTGTTCCATGTGATGGTTGTTCTATTTGCCTACATATAGTGAGTTCCTTCTCTCATATTAAAAGACTTTTGGCTTTTCCCAGTTAGGGGTCGCCACAGTGGAACTTTGGTCTGCTCATGATTGGCAGTAGATTTTTACGGTGCCGAGTTGACAGCCCAACGCCCAACCTTCAAAGAAGGCACGCCCATTCATGCGTGCACCTACCTGCATGTCTTTAACGTCACTCGACTGCGGGGAGGACATGCAGACTCCACACAGAAGGCGCACCAGCCGAGAATCGAATGGGAGAACCTCTTGCTGTGAGGCGACAATGCTAACCGCTGCACCACCGAATTAAATTCAAAGCCAGGCATAAGTACAATTGTAATACTGAGGGGGTTGTGTATGTGTTGAGGTGTGGTTGTAATATGTTCTATATAGGGGAAACATACAGAAGTTTCAGGGTTCGTTTACAAGAACATATTAGGGATATAAGAAATAAAAAATTAGAGAGCCCCCCTTGGTAATCATTTTATGGTGGCACATAATTGTGAGTCTCTCAAGGGATGTATCTTGGAACAACTACAAGTTGGCATAGGGGACAGCATGACTTTAAAAAACAAACTTCTTAAGAAGGAAACCCTTCTTATTTTAAACTATGGTACTTTGGAGCCTTTTGGACGCAACAAGGAATGTAATTGGAAGTATGTGATTTGAATTTAGAGGCTAATTGATTGTTTAATTTTTATTGACTATGCATTTTTTATTTAAGTAAATTGTGTTTTGTGATGCCTTTACTCTTTGAAGGCTGTGTAAGCCGAGGCGCTAAGTGTTTTATAAATCATTTTCAGAAAATATCAGTGGTCTTTTTTGTATTTTTATTTTGACCTTTAAGTTCTGCTTTGGTTGCATTTTATTGTCTCCTCTTACACATTCTTTTCCTAGGGACCTCATCGGTGGGATGGTCTGGGGGTTATCAGGACTGGCAGGAGAGTTCCTAGGAACTGACTGGAGGCTCGATCAGGTAGGCTGTCCCTGTAGAATATAGATGGGAACCTCAGAACTCAAACCTGATGGTAAAATAGAAGCAGGATCCAAGGGAGCAAAGGCGTCCTATCTCTGAGTAAAGAGAAATCTATCTCCACTACCTCAAAGACTGAGGGTCTAAAAGAAACAGATGTCTGCAATGTCAGAGCCAAAGGCCCCTTCACCAACAAACTCTAAACTCTCCAGAACCCAGCCTTGAAGAAGGAGTCAGGCCCAAGCTGTCCAGCACTAAAGCGCCTAGGTACAAAGACAGCTCCGAAAACTTTGGAGTTGACTCCAGCCCCTTGGAGCCAGTGCTGACAAATCAGCTGCAAGAGTCCTCTCACTCCAAAAAAGTCAGAGCTAGGTGACTCAGGGACACTGTCAGAGTCAAAGAACTACTTGTCTTTGGATCCGAGCAGGACATCCTTAGGGTTCTTGGAAAAGAGGGCTCTGAATCCAGATGTCAGACTGGAGAAGGAGATATAATTAGAAGTTATGTACTCACCATAACGTTCCATCTGAGTAGGTGACTTCATTCGGATGCAACCTGTGGGTATCGGATCCGATCTCGGATCAAAGCTTAGGCTCCGAGCTCCTAGCTCCTCCCTCTTACCCATAACCCCTTGCCAAGCCCTGACTGACCTCAGATTGAGTTTGCCTCAAATTACTGACCACAGTATACTAAAAAAGCATAAATACTCGCTCTATAAAGGTCAGGGATGGATGGATCGAATGAAGTCACCTACTCAGATGGAACGTTATGGTGAGTACATAACTTCTAAATCTGAAGTAGGCAGACTTCATTCGTCTGCAACCTGTGGGACAGAGTCCCTAGCTACCTGAATCTTGGGCCGTCATGGAAGGATGTTCCGAGCACCGCTGAGCCAAAGGATGCTCTTCCTCTAGAAACAACATCCACCTTGTAATGAGAAATAAAAGTATGAGGCGAGGCCCAAGTAGCTGCAGCGATATCATCCAACGAAACACGGACTTAAAGGCGGCTGACGAGAAACTGCCCTAGTAGAATGAGCCGTAACCCTCTAAGGAGCAGGTCTGCCTGAAGTGTCATATGCCTGCAGAATGCAATTAGCAATCCATTTAGATAGAGTGACTTTAGACACTGCTTTACCCAGAGCAAATTTAGCAAAGGAGACGAACAGCTGATCTGATTTCCTGTGGCCAGCTGTCCTGTTAATATAAAACGTAATTGTCTATGAACATCCAATGAATGCAATTTGTATTCTCCTTTGTTTGAATACTTGGGAAAATAAACAGGCAGATTGATTGACTGGTTAATATTGGATTCAGAAGAGACCTTCGGAAGAAAAGATGGATTGGTCCTGAGGCACACCCTATCAGGGAAGAAAGAAAGATAAGGCGGTTTGACACATAGAGCCTGAAGCTCAGACACCCTTCTGGCTGAAGTGATAGCTACCAGAAAGGCAGTCTTCCAGGAAAGGTATTTTAAATCAGCAGAAGCTGCAGGCTCGAAGGGAGGAGCAGTAAGGGCCTGCAGGACTAAAGACAAGTCCCAAGGTGGTACAACCTCCTTGACTGGAGGCCTTAACAAAAAAACTCCTTTGAGAAAGGTTTTGCATAATTTCACTGTCATAAGGGGAGCTGTGTCCTGACCAATGTGATAATGCGAGATAGCCGCCAATTGTACCTAAATCGTGGAAGAACTGGCCCCTTGATGAAAGAGGTCTGTTAGAAAATCTAGCACCGCAGAGATAGGTGCTGAAAAAGGACCCACAGTTCTCTGTCCTGCCCATATAGAGAACCTCTTCCATTTACTCCGATAAACCTGTCTGGTGGAAGGTTTATGAGCAGCCACCAAAATGGCTTTGACCGGTGAAGAGATACCGGGAGTCCTAATTAAGGTTGGAATTGGAGCAGCCAAGCTGTCAACTTCAGGGTCCGCAGATTGGGAACTGGCATTCCCAGAGGGTGAGAGATGAGATCCGAAACTGGATCCAGAATCCATGGTGGATTGATTTTGTGAGACCATGGAACCAAGGTTGTCGAGGCCAGAATGGGGCAATGAGAATCATTCTGCTCCCCAAACTGTTGGCTTTCTGCAGAAACCTCTGCATCAGAGGAAGTGGAGGGTAGGCATAAAGGAGACCGAGGCCAAGCATGCACCAGAGCATCCTCGAACTCCCTGGTGGGGAAGCAGAGCGAAGAAATTGTTGAGGGAGAAGCAAAAGATCGCAACAGGGTTGCAAAAATCTTCTTCGCTACTTGAAGATTGAGGGACCACTCGTGAGGAGAAAGGATGGTGCGACTGAGCTTGTCCGCAAGGATGTTGGACTTTCCCGGAATGTGCATTGCTATCAGAAAGCGTTTGGTGGAAATTGCCCATTCCCAGACTCTCATGGCCTCTCGACAAAGGGGGTAAGACCTGGTTCCTCCCTGCTTGTTGATATACCAGACTACGGACATGTTGTCTGTCTGAATCGCAATAGTCCCTGAAGGGAGAACGTGGTGAAGTGCTTGCAACGCTAGGAGCACCGCCCTCATTTCCAGGACATTTATATGCAATGACGTCTCTGTGGGATTCCACGTGCCTTGGACAATCTTTCCGCAGAATGCCCCCACCCGAGGCAAGAAGCGTCCGTGGTCACTGTGGCTCGGGAAATGCAAAAGGTCTTCCTGCTAGGGGCTCCGGAGAAAGAAGCCACCACAGAAGGGAGTCCCTGCATGCTCTGCTGACCGCAATCGGAGCGAACAAAGAGGAGACCACTGAACTTGAAGGGTCCATTGAAGGACCGCGTGCGTAACGGGCATGAATTAGAAGCGGATAGCTGCCGCCATAGAACCTAGGGCCCTCAGGACCGCTGCAGTTGGAGATGGTTGAAGGATTGCTGTCACATGACACCTCAGGCTGGCGATACGGTCTGGGGTGAGGAAGGCTCGCATTGATCTGGTGTCTAGTCTTCCTCCTATGAAATCTATAATTTGAGTTGGATTCAGAAAGATTTCTCCCAGTTGATCGTGATGCCCAGCCTTGGAGCTAGTTGAAGGAAGTAATCCCTGGCTGAGCACAGAAGATGCCTTGATGATGCCGTCAGGAGCCAGTCGCCCAGGCACGGAAAGACCTGTAATCCCTGGAGCCTCAGGTGGGCCGCTACCACCGCTAACACCTTGGTAAACACCCTGGGGCTGAGGTGAGACCAAGGAGGACCCTGAACTGATAATGACTGGCTCCCAGCCGGAAGCGAAGAAACCTCCTGGATCGCCTGTCCATCCATCCTTGAGGTCTATGGAACACATCCAGTCATTCTCCCTCAAAAGGAGTATAGATTGCAGGGTGACCATCCGGAACTTTTGCTTGGTTACTGACAGGTTCAACAGGGAAAGGTCTAAAATTGGTCTTAAGTCCCCGTCTTCTTTGGCACCAAAAGAACCTGGAGTAAAACCCTAATCCGCTTGATCTGGGGACGCTGGATGGCTAGCAGCTGCTCGTGGAACATCTGGGAGGCTGGAATCTTGATTAGGGGTATTGAATATCCTCTGGATATACCCAACTGTCTGTTGTTATGGACTCCCAAGAAGTCAGGTGCATCAAAACCGCCCCCCGCCTGCAGAGAGGAGCAGCCGGGCAACCCTTCAGGGCTGCTGACCCAAAATTGCCAGGAGCCCCTGCCTCTCCCTCTGCCACGGAAGGACTGGTTATCCGGAGCAGGTTGGGACTGCTGCGACTTCCAGAACCACATCTTCTTCTGTCCCTTTTGGTTCTTAGAGAAGGACCTCTGGGGAGCTGAGACAGCGTCTTCCCGCCCTTTTCTGGACTAATGTCTCGCGAACAGTCTTGCCAAACAAGGCAGAACCATCGAAGTGGCATTCGCATGGCTTTGAAGGGCTCAGCAAAATACAATGGCGGAGCCAGGCCTGTCGCCTCATGACAAGGCCTGCTCCCTCAGTAGCATGAGACAGCAGCCGCATAGATGTATTGGATACAGATCTGAGAGTGGCCATTCGGGTGGAGTAAACCTGTTTATCCTCACTGAAATGGACTCGGGGAGATGCAGCGTATTCTTTAATCAGATCTCGCTGCATCCTAATGACATGTAGTTCAGCTCTCAAGGAGAAGGTTGCTGAACTAAAACTTGCTTCCCAATGCGATCCATCGAACGGGACTTCTTGCCCGGAGGATGGACGGAGGGACTCTTCTTCATGGCTGCAGCCATCATCATGGCATCTACTGGGGACCCTTACTCCAGTGGGTGCGGTCTGAAGGAGGAGAAAGAATGCGGTCCGGCGCTTAGGGATAGGCTCAATGGTGTCCGGATCCTTCCACGCCCTGATAGATATAAGATCTACCAGGGGTCAGCAGGAGGGACACCCAAGAGGTAGAAATGCCTCCAAGAACACAGACTCGTCCGAAGAAGCCTTGGGGCAGACCACCCCCTGATCCTTAACATCTCCATGATGTCTCCAAATGAGACGTCCTCAGGGGTGACCTAGGGAGCCTTCCCTTCATCCAAGTCCGTGTCTTCAGTGACGGACTCAGGGAGTCCATGTGCCTCCTCTTGCACTTGCGCCCGAGGTACTTCATCGGGGCTGTCCGAGGAGTACTCTTCAGCAGATGGATGTTCCAAGGGAACCACTTGGGACATCGAGGCGGCTGTCCCTGGGACCGGCTGGTGGGGCCTGGCCCAACTGCAATGGAGTGCGGGATGGAGGATGTCCTCGACAGTGCCCTTTCCATAACGTTGAAAGCCGAGGGGAGCCAGCTCGGATCCGAGAGACCAGTGTGCTCCGACCTGGACGGACACACCAGCTGGTCGGGTCCGGCACCAAGCACTCAAGGGATGGGACGGATCCGTGCGCCGACCTATCGGATCCGACCCACCCCGGATCCAAATCTGCACGGCGCCCGATAGCTCAACCCGTGGTATGGGTCGGAGAAGGAGCTAAGGGGTGTAAAAGGGGTCGGGCTCTGGGGGCTAGGAGCACTCCCATTTGCATTTGGGCCTGGATGAATTTCCTCATCATCCGGTCCATATCAGCAAGGTCGATCTAGAGGAGGCCACCGGCGGGACCTAGAGAGCCGCCTCGGTGACCTCCTCCTCCTCCTCGGGTCCAGGAGAGAACCGAGGGAGTGGAGCCGAGGAGGAGGAAGGCTAGAAGGCACAGGGGAAGAGATGGAGGAGCCGAACTGGAAGTTTCGCTCTCCTCTTGTGGTGCTTCTCCCTGTGCCTCTCCTTCTGTCTCTCCCTAGAAGAATCCTTCCTCCGCAACTTTAAGGGAGGTTGAGTCCCAGCCGGAGGGAGAACTCACAGCAACAGGTTGCTGACTTGAGGGCAGAGGCGAAGCAGTATCTGGGGTAAAAGACCCGCCAGCACCAACTTCGACCCGTTCCCCTTAAAGCCCAGGTTGAACCCTGCACAAATGGTACAACCAGAAGACAGGTGTTCAACCCCAAGCATTTACTTGCAGTGTGGCCATCTGCTGGGGACAGCTTATGGCCACACTCGGTATTATTTCGAAAACAGCCTTAGGGGCTTCAGACATTACACCTAAGGCCTAAACACACACACACACAAACAAACTAAAATTAACTAAAGAGGGAGGAAAGCCTTAACCACACACAAAGCTAACTATATTAATAACAAATATAGCGAAATTCAAAATTTTTCCTGTCAGAAAAACTACACTTATCTCAAACCACGCCAGGAGCTCTAGAATTCCGTTGAAAAGCGGCAAACAAAATCTGAGGTCAGTCAGGGCTTGGCAAGGGGTTATGGGTAAGAGGGAGGAGCTAGGAGCTCGGAGCCTAAGCTTTTGAATTGCCGGCTCGGATCCGAGATCGGATCCGATACCCACAGGTTGCAGACGAATGAAGTCTGCCTACTTCAGATTTATTGGTTCAGAGGAGGGCAGGCTCATGGGTCCAAAGGAAGATGGAGCCAGTATTACCTCCATCTGGATCTGAGCGCTGAGGGACTTCCTCATCATCCTATCCATTTCTGCTTCAGAGACTCTCCTGAAGGACCTACGGGTGGAGCTGGGTGATGGAGGCCTGGAATGTCTCCTAGGTGATTCACAAAGAAAAGGAGATTGGAGCTGAGGGGAGATTGGCTCTGGGGTAAACCTAGGCAATTGCATCCGAGGTGACCTCAACTTTGATGCAGTCAGATCATAAGGTGTCAGATCTGATTTTTTGGAAATGTTCACAAGCAGCTCGGAGGACAGAGCCGACATAGTAGAATGGTCTGGTGATCTTTTCTTAGAGTCTTTATCACTGGGGATTGAACCAGTCATTCCCTTTTCATACTTTTTTGAGGAGGCTTGAGCCCCAATCATTAGAGAGGAAGAGGAGGAGGGAAGAAGACCTTTAAGTACCAGCTTATTTTTCCTGTCACTAAGGGCCCTGGAATTAAAGCCAGCACAAACAGAACAGTCCATGTGTAAATGGGCTGCACCTAGAAAGTACACTTATTAGCCATTGCAAAGGGATACTAGGGAATAAAGTATATATATATATATATATATATATATATATATATATATATATATATATATTTTTTTTTTGGTTAGGAAAAAATAGTAAAGGAAAAGTTACCAACAATGGCAACTACAAAGACCCTCTAAATGGTAGAAAGAGAAGAATTAAGCAAAATAAAGTACCAACAATCATACTAAAGGAGGACTCAACAGTAAACAGGTAAGAGAAAAAGTATATCTTGATGGGCAGAACTCAAAAATGTATGGGAACAAGGGAGAGACACAGAGTGAAAAGGAGATATCAGAATATAATTAGTATAACTAGAACAAACTTATAACTGTAGAATATTGACAAAATTCACTCTAAGGCTCGAGAGAAGGAGATATGCATCTGAGCTCAGTGGAGGAAAATGAGATCTGGGGTATATTAGGTTGGTGGGGCATTAAGGGGTAAGGGAGAAGCTTGAGAGTTGGATCCATGAATATAGTGAAGTGGCTGAGCCAGATCTGAGACTGGATCCGAGCCCACCTGTTGAGTAAAGAATGAAAATGACAACATCAGATCTTATAGTTATCTTGCAACATTTTATAGATAATACTATATATATATATATATATATATATATATATATATATATATATATATATAGTGGCTTCTGTTCTACACTTGACTAAAAGCTCTAACAGACCTGGTCTTTCACTTAACACTCCCCTATCCCTTTGATAACAATCTCTGGTAATGAAGGCAGTCTATAACTTGGAGTCCAAACTTCTGCTTGGCCTCATTTCACTCTTATTACCTTTCCCCTCTTTAGTTATTTGTTCCCAGTACCTTGGTTCTTTTGCCAATTTTCTCCATTAAATCCTAGCTCATCTTGTATATTTCCTATCTCCTACTTGTAGTCATCCTTTTTAGCAAACTTTCTTTTCTCCATTTATCCACGTAGTTCTTAGAATACTTTTTGCAACTTTATGCATTTAATATTCTGTATAGTTATAGTTGAGATGCCACAGTGGTGCAGCAGAGGGCATTGTCACCTCACAGCAAGAGGTTCTCAAGTTCGATTCTCGGCTGGGTTGCCTTCTATATGAAGTATGCATGCCCTCCCTGTATTCATGTGGGTTTCCTTAGGGTGATCCAGTTTTCTCTCACATTCCAAAGACATGCAGTAGGTGGGCTGGACACTCTAAACTGTCCATGGATCAGGCTAAGAAGGAATACTGGCTGGCTAATAAATAGTCCAAGAGTGCACTGGCAACAGCAAAGAACAGGGCATTTAGAGGCACTCTACCAGCTTCTGGAAAGTAACTCAGCAGATGGCACATAGAAACTCTATCAGGCTGCAAAGCAAACATAAAGAAAACAAGTCTTCAAATACCATTCATAAGGGATGTCAGCAAAACAAGACATCAAAGGCAGGTAGAAGGAGTGGTTTCAGCATCAACTGAATGAAAAAAACCTCACAGAAGCTGTACTGCACCACAGATGGCCTACAATGCAAGAGGAAGAAGAACCTACCCTAGAAGACAGCACATTCAGATGAAGTCACAGCAGATATGATCAAGTTGTTGGGTAAGATAAGAGAGAAATGGCTCCTGGGGTACTCATAGAAGTATGGTGAGAAAAGTGTATTCCAGATGACTGGAGAATAAATGTTCTAGTGCTAGTGTACAAGATTAAAGAGGACATTCACAAATGTGAACAGTATAGCACTATCAAACCACTGTATTACTCCATGAAAATGCTAAGACAGGAGGAATGATAAATACATAGAGTAGTAGAAATTAAAATGGGAGATGAGCAGTTTGGATTCAGTTCAGGATGCAACACAACTTAACTCAATATTTGCAGTGAGAAAGATAGCTGAAAAATGTTTGCAGTGAGACAGGTAGCTGAAAAGAAGCTAAAGATGAGGAAATATTACAACTAGGCATTACTAGACCTGGAGAAAGCATATGCCAAGGTGTAAAGAAAGCTGATTTGGGCAGTTCTACGATGGTTCAAAGTCCTGGAAATATTAGTAGAATTAGTGCAGGCTATGTACTAGGACTGAATGACACAAGTACAAAGATTTTCGGCGCACAGAGCAGTTGTCTGTGGGGTTGGGAGTTCATCAATATTCAGCTTTGAACTTACTGCTGTTCATACTAGTGATGAACTACATTAGACAACAGGTTGTAGGGGACAGATTAACAAAGCTGCTGTATGCAGATGACGTGAAATTGCAAACGGACTCTGAACAGGAACATCAACAAATGACAGGGGAAGGAAATGCTTAACTGAAGGCACATGGGATGAAACTGAGTAGAGGCAAGGCAGGTGTCAAGGCAGCAAATGGCTGAAGTCTGGAGAAGCTGAAAATCAAGATTAAAAGGGAAAACAATGAAACAGGTTAACAGCTTCAAGTATCTGGGAGGGGTGGTTGAGGTGAAGGAAACTCTGAACAAGGAGGGTAAAGCTGGAGTCAGGAATTACGGCCAACTAGCACACAGTAACAGGGGTAGTGTTTGACAGAAGAATACAAAGAAGCTGAAAAGTATGGTGTACAAAACAGTGGCATGATCATAAACCTTTGTACAGAAACCAGGGTAATGAAGGCAGAGTAGCTGAAGAAGCTAGAGGTGATGGAGATAAAGTGATTGAAAAAAGAAGTTATGTCCTTACCATAACATTCCATCTGTTGTCAGTCTTCATTCATTCTTGACAAATGGGTTCAGTTCCGACCTCTGAGAACTGACTCGGCTGTTATACAGCTTGCGCCAGGCAAATAATTCTCAAGCTATGACTCTACCCACAATGGCAATCTATCCATTACCTCAGATCGAGTTTGCAACCTAATATAGAAAAGACAGAAGCCCTGTCTAAGGTCTAACCTCCCAGAAGAAGGTCCAATCCTCCAGAAGTCTCTCGGAGGGTTGCAGGAGGGTTGGATGTCAAGAATGAATAAAGATCGATAACACGGATGGAACGTTATGGTAAGGACATAGCTTCTTTATCTAATGTTGTCAGTCTTCATTCATTCTTGACAGATAGGACAGAGTCCCCATCTACTTTAGATCCTGGGTGGCCCTAAGGAAGGATATTCCTAAGTATCATAGAGCCAAAGGATGCTCTTCCTCTGGAGACTATATCTAATTTGTAATGAGCGATAAAGGTGTGAGGAGTAGCCCATGTTGCAGCTGCACATATTTCTTCCATAGAGGCCTTGGAATGAAAGCCACCTGAAGTGGAAACAGATTTGGTGGAATGCGCGCTAACCAGAGCAGGTAGTTTGAGTTTATTCTGATTGTACACAGAGGTGACACAGTCTCTAAGCCATCTTGATAAGGTAACTTTTGATATCGGTTTATCCAATCTGGGTCCTGAAAAGGATACAAATAATCAGTCCAATTTTCTAGAAGATTTTGTTCTGTCCAGGTAAAAACATAATAGTCTGTGGACGTACAGCAAATGTAAACAGTATTCACCTTTGTTTGAAACAGTTGGAAAGAAGTCTGGCAAGTCTATAGACTAGTTAACATTAGATTCTGATACCACTTTGGGGAGGAAGGACAGGTTGGTTCTTAGCGACACTCTCTTCTTGTGAAATATGATATAAGGATGCTTCACACATAAAGCTTGTAATTCAGAAATTCTCCTGGCAGACATGATAGCCACCAGGAAGAGGGTTTTCCAAGATACAAATTTGAGGTCGCAAGTAGCTGCTGGCTCAAAGGGCTGTCAAACTAGACATTGTAAAACTAAAGTCAAATCTCATGGTGCTATAGGATCTTTGAATAGGGGTTTTAGATGTAAAACTCCTTTAAGTAAACTTTTGCATAAACGATGACAGATCAAGGAGTGATCATCAAATATGTTATGAAAATTGGAAATAGCTGCTAATTGAACCTTAATTGTGGAAGTAGAGGCTCCCGATTCAAATAAGGATGCTAAATATTCCAGGACCTTATCTACTGATGCTGAAAAGGGGTCTATGTTGCTCGTACAGGCCCAAATCAAAAATCTTTTCCATTTGCTAAGGTAAAGTTTCCTAGTGGATGGTTTATGGGAAGCCAGAAGAAACTTTTGTACTGAAGAGGGTAAGTTATTTTGCCTGGCAATTACTGGAATTGGAGATACCAAGCCATCAGCTTGAGATTTTGGAGACTGGGATGCACCAGGCCCTGTGGGTGAGACAGCAGGTCAGGAAATGGGTCCAGATTCCAAGGGCGGAAACCAGATGAGGCCAAAGAAAGGGGAAACCAGACTTGGTGGGGCCAATAGGGTGCAATGAGAATGACTTTGCTTCTCAACCTTTGGGTTTTCCTCAAAAACTGGGGAACCAGTGGAGTAGGGGGGAAAGGCATAAAGTAGTCCCGGGGGCCAATCGAGGAGAAGTGCATCTCTCGGGGACTCCCCGTAAGGGGGAATTACGGCACAGTAGCTGCTGCATTTGTTGTTTATCGGAGAGGTGAACAGATCGCAGCAAGACTGGCCCCAATGATGAAATATCCTCATTGCTATGTTGGGAATAAGAGAACACTCTTGAGGCAGGAGGATGCATCTGCTCAATTTCTCCGTAATCACATTGAAATTTCATGGAATATGCATTGCTATCAGAAAGCGGTTGGAAGTGATAGACCATTGCCAAATCCTCAGGTCTTTCTGACATAGTGGGCAAGATCTGGTTCCCCCTTGCTTGTTGATGTACCAGACTACCGACATGTTGTCTGATTGGATTGCAACTGTCCCTGAAGGAAGGACAGATTAGAATGTTTGCAATGGTAAAGCACTGCCCTCAATTCTAGGATGCTGATGTACACATTAGCCTCTTGTGGGGACAAAGTGCCTTGAACAGTACTTCCCAGATAATGCCCCCCCACCCTATCTGGGAAGTGTCCGTGGTCACTATGGCTTTGGTTGGAGAGGGAGAAAAGGTACGACCCCATAGATATTCTTCTGACTTTATCCACCAGGATAAATCCTTTTTGCAGCGATTCATTATCAGAATTGGATGAGACATCGAATGAGTTAAAATCAACCATTGGGATATCAACAGCCATTCAAGTAGCCTCATATGGTATCTTGCCAGGGGTGCTAAGGTTATATTCGATGCCATGGCTCCCAGAGTTTGAAGTACCAGGTGAGCAGGAACTTTGTTTCGGGAAATGATTGCTTGAACTTGCGACCTTAGCTTTATCAAACTGTGGAGGGGAAGGGAGGCTACACAAGAAACTGTATTTAGTCTTGCTCCTATGAACTCTAGATCATGTGTAGGAGTCAACTGTGACTTTTCCTTGTTGATTGAAATGCCTAATGCCTCGACGAGATGCAGCACGAAGTCTGTGGCATAAAGCAGTAGATGCCTGGAAGGGGTGGTGAGGAGCCAGTTGTCTAGGTATGGAAACACCCAGAATCCTTGCAGTCTCAAGTGAGCTGTTACCACTGCCATGTATTTGGTGAACACCCTGGGGGCTGTGGTAAGGCCAAAGAGCAGTGCTTGGAATTGGTAATGACTGGCTTCTAGCTGGAAGCAGAGGTATCTTCTGCACCGTTTATCCATCTTTATGCGGTAATACGCATCCTGAAGATCTATAGAGCACATCCAATCATTCTCCTCCAGAAAGGGAAGAATAGATTGAACCATGACCGTTTAATCTGTTGTACAATCTGTTTTGCAGGCTGAGCTCTAGAACTGGTCTCCAGTCCCCTGTCTTTTTTGGCACTAAAAAGAATCTCGAGTAAAATTCGGATCCTATTTGGTCTGCTGGGACTTCTTGGATGACTCTTTTTTGGATCAGCTTTTGAATTCTACTGCTGCTAGATCCCTCTCACTGGGTGAAACATCGAGGATTCGCTTTTGGAACTTTGGTAAGAGATTGAAGGGAATGTGGTAACCTCTGGTGAAAATTCTCTACACCCAAGTATCTGAGGTTATCATGAGCCAGGCTGTTTGGTGCAGTGAATATCTTCCCCGACTGCTTCCAGAGGTAAGCAATCAGGCCTCCATTCAGGAGCGCTGGTAGGGTTATCCAGAAAAGGAATCTCTGGAACCCTGTTTACATGGCCCCCCTCTGCCACGGGGAGGGTGTCTTGAAATAGAATTCCCCCCTCTGCCCTGGGGGGAGTACTCACCATGTTTGTCATGAAAATGCCCTTGGTATTTCTTGAAACACATTTTCACACTCCTCTGACTTCTAGAATAGGACCATTGAGGAGTAGAAAAACAAATGCTCACAGCAGAAAGGGTATTTCCATCTTTTTCATACCTGGCTAGTGTGTCTCTAACTTTAGGGCCAAACAAAGAGGAACCGTCAACAGAAGCATTGACAAAGGAAGACTTGAAAGGCTCCTCAAAGTCACACAAGTGCATCCAGGCATGGGGCCTTATGGAAATGCCTATACCTACTGCCCTACACATCCCTTCGGCCACATGGGCAATGAGCCACGTGGAAGAGTTTGAGATAGACTCCAGGGTGGCAAGCTGTGAGGCAACCTTATCCCGAACCTCGTCAGACAGAGCTCCTGTAAGGGTGTCTGAAAGTTCAGTTATCAGATCCCTCTGAAGTCCAGTAAAGTGTAGCAAAAAATTCAAGGACGTGCTAGTGAAGGTCGATGATGCAAAGACCCACTTCCCGAACATGCCCATTGTCCTAGACTCTTGGTTAGGAGGATGGACAGTAGAACTCAACACAACTGGTCAATGACCAGCAAAACAGAAAAAACAAAAAATTCCACCGAAACTATGAAGCCAATAACGGTTTAATGCTCGATAATCCACAAAGGTTTCACATAAAAATTCCATATAATCCACAAACAACTAAGCGCTTTCGCCAAGGTTAAAAAACCATAGGCATCTTCAGATTTGTTCATTTACAATGCATTCTCCCCTTTTATACAACTTCCTTTACATTAATTAACCAATCACTCAATACAGTTAATAATCACTTAAAACACAATAAACTGATTTTTAAAACACAATAAACTGATTTTTAACCTTGGCGAAAGCGCTTAGTTGTGCGTGGATTATATGGAATTTTTATGTGAAACCTCTGTGGATTATCGAGCATTAAACCGTTATTGGCTTTATAGTTTCAGTGGAATGTTTTGACAGTAGAACTCTCCTCAGCGAGTTCCGTTTTGGTGGCTGCCACCACCATGGCATCTACTGCCAGACCCTTTGTTCAATGAGGCTGGTCTTCTGGGGCTGTCAACATTTTATTTGGTCTCTGGGGAATGGGCTCTATGGAATCAGGAGCCTTCCACGCCCACTGAACAATAAGTTAATTAGATTGTCAGTGGGTGGAGTCACCCAGGAAGTAGATGGGCAGGCAAGAAAAGGTTGCAAGAACACAGATTCCTCAGAGGATGGATTTGTGGCATCCAAATCTGTTTCAGGATTTTTAGGATGTCTTCAAAGGAGACATCTTCAAGAGGAGACCCGGGGGAACCCTCCCCATCATGTAATCTGTGTCTTTTGAGACAAATTCTTCTGGAGAATCTAGATGTTTCCTCTTGCAAGTCCTCTTATGGGGTGCTTCTCAGTGGGAATTTCTGAGGAAGACTCCGAAGAGGAGGGACCCTGAACAGGGATGTCTTGCAGCTCCTGTGCCCGCTGTCCAGACTGTGACAGTTGTGAACTAGAGGATACATAAATGTGACACTCCGACATAGAAGGAGCCAGCTGAGACTACAGCTCTATCCATGATCTAGAAGGCAGCCCCACCTGAAGAGAGGTGGCAGCCCAGACTTGAGAAAGACAACCTTGGAACTGGGGTCACACCCCACTCTGATGAGCCGGCATCCAGAACAGGAGTCAGGAGAGGGTTCGAAATCACCATGGTCCTGAGAGCCAAAGACAGCACAGTAGAAATAACTGGAACCATACAGAAACCCTCAGAACCGACAGCCACACCACTGTCACGGGTGTAAAATGGATCCAATGATACTGAGGACATCAGAGATGACCCCAATGCCGAGTTAAGGTCCACCATTGGCACTGAGACAGCTGGTACCAGGAAAGTAGAAGTGGTGGGTTCCAAACCTTGGAAGGAGGTTGATGGAGTTAGGTCTGGTGGAGTCCTTGGAGAATATGCCTCGGCTATGGGAGGGAGAGAGGTCTGCACAGGTGCAGGGAGACCCCTGGCTGCCAAAAGCTGATCCAACAATCTATGTCCACTTCAGAAAGACTTCTGAAAGAACAAATTGACATTCCTGAGGGAAACTGTGGCCTATCAATGAAAGGGCTGGGGAATTGACCAAGGAATGGGTCTACAGAGGGGGAATACTTTGTCCTGCGAGGTATAAATGTCTCGACTTTGGCACTATAGGTTGCTATGCAGAGGAGGAAGCCAGAACCAAATGAGAGGTGAGTAAAACTGGTGCAGAAGAATTGGTGGTGCCGAAGACGTCGCTGGTGCCAAAGCAGTGGTCAGTGCCCACGTAGTCAGTATCGGTGCAGTAACTGTCGGTACCGATGAAGACTGAACTGTCAGTGCTGAAGGTAATTTTCCAGTCATTTTCGGTACTTCTGTCCTCTGTTCCAAAGACACAGATGGAACTGGCAACTTTTGGACTTTAAGTCTTGTGCCAGTGGTGAGGTTGGCACAGAACACCTTCTCTTTTTAGGGTCATGTTTTGACAATTTAGACGTCTCAGGCTTAGAGAGGGCCTCTTCAAAGGAGCATTTTAGCAAGCCTTTCAAAATATGTTTATTGCATCGCTCTGCCAGTGTATGGGCACTGAAACCTTGGCAAATGTAACATGCAGTGTCTAGATGGGGTGCACCCAAACAGTATACTCAGGAAAGATGCCCATCTGAATTGGGCATCTTTCTGCCACAGTCTTGACATTGTTTAAATCCAGATGTTCCTTTTTATTTATCCACCATTTCGAGTTCACACATGCACAAAACAGATGAGGAAGGCAGAGAAAAAAATTTTAAAGTAAAGGCCTACCAACAATGGTATAGAAAAAAATACCTAAAAGGGTAAGGAAAGGACGAGAAAGGGTACCAACGGTGGTATCCAAGAGTTACCAAAAGGTAAAAAGAAATAGGGGAAAAACAAGTTACCAACAATGGTAACGAGAAATACCATTAGGTAAAGGGGATGGGTAGATTAATATGAAAAGCACTTACACGCTCAAGAAAATAGAGAAAAAGTATCAAATATACTAATACAGATGGACCATAGCAAAAATCACTAATAGAAAACAATAATTAAGGCACTTAGCTGACATTATCGAGTGACGTGTCTAATTTTCACAGCAGCAAACAAGATCTGGGATAATGGAGAGGGGGTTATTATGGGTAGAGCCTTAGCTCGAGAGTTTTTTGGCTGGCATGAGCTGTATAATGGCTGAGTCAGTTCCGAGATGTCGGAACCGAACCCAGATATCAAGAATGAATGAAGATTGCCAACATCAGATCAGGTAATATGATGCACACTGTGGGACAAATGACAGAAAGAGGACATTAGAACAGAAGCCAAAGCAGCTCCAATTGCAGAGAAAGTCAAACAGAATCTGTGACAGTCAATTATGACTGTCAAAGAATGTTGTAGAGTGGCAATAAATCAAGAGAAATTTTGAAAGTTGATGTGACACTCCAACTCCATCTACAAAATGGAAAAGAGGGGTTGAAAATAATGATGCTTTTTGTTTTTAATAAAATACGTTCCTGATTTCCATTTAAGACAATGTGATTTTTTTACTTATTAGCTTCACATTTAAATAACCCACAAAATTATTCTTTAGCATGTTGCATTATAAATGAATACCTTTTACTTTCAAGTAAACATTTTTGCTTGCTACAGCTTGATACATTTAACATCACCACTACTTCATGATGCTATCAACTATGACACTCACCATCTGATTTTGTTTTTTCTGTGTGGGGACTAGATTCTGAACTCCACTCTATGTCCATGATGTCTGTTGAGTTTACCCTAGAAATATGCACAACCTCTAGTCGCCTCAGGCTAACTAGGTCTATGTCACTAATTCCAGCTTCTATGTGCTTCACTAACTGTTTTCCAGGCTGGCTGGTCATAACAGTAATCTGTAATAAAAGGTAAACAGTCTTAAACCAGCTACATAGTCTGTATAATTCAAGTCAGAAATACACTGTACTAGCATAAATGAAAGCAGAAAAGAAACAAGGACATTCTTCTTGCTGGGTAAAATCAGCTTAAGACTAATAAACTACTGCAAAAGGCACAACAATAACATTCTTTTTAGGTAGAATCCACCATTATAAATTAGTAAAAGATTGTAAATCCTGCCATGAGCTTCAAAAACATGTAGCACACTGCATCTGGCCAAATATGACAATGAATAATAATGTGTACAGTAGGGTCAATTTCAAAAACATAAGTAGCATGATAATGCTACTTGAGGACATGGTGTGGTTGGCATCATATGCAAATGCCTACATAATGATATGCAGATCAGCAGTATCATGGAAATGGGAACACTTGCAAAACGCAAATGTGGATAAACAGCATGGTCACGTAATTCAGAAATATAAAAATTGCATGAAGAGCCACTTCAGGCAGAAAATTTGCACCTCATCATCTCTCAGTGAACAGAGAAAATGACCATGTTAAGATTCTAGAAGTAGAATCTGTATTAGCCAAAAAGAATTTGTTAGGAGGAGGGGTCGTTCTTTTGTCAATGCCTGTTATAGTAAGCATCACTGCCCTTTCCTCACATACGGACTGACCACGTCTGACCTACCATCAACTCCACAACAGGGATATAGTTGAAAGCTATCACGAAGATGAAGATATCATATTTGACCTTGTAGACATGCACTGTCTTCATGTGGAATTCCGTGGGATGTGAGAAATACCAATCCTCTTGGATATAACAAAATGATCATGCCTCCTGAACCTGGTGGACTTCTTTGAGACAGTTACTCAGGCTATAGATAAGGGAAAGGAGGTACACATGGCTTACCTTGACCTTGCTAAAGCATTATTGAGTACAATGCACCAATTGGAATGTACCTGGCTAGGCATCTCCAGCAGCTGGAGAGACCACAGAGGTACCTAACTAAGAGGATTACTGGCCTCAAACAGTTGCCCTATGCAGCACAATTGAAAAAAACTAAGGCTTTTCTCTGTTGCATACCGCCTTCTCAGAGGCGATCCCTGTCTAACATACAGAGCCATGTCCAACCCAGAACTGTTGAACATGCTCCATCTTAGCAAAACCAAATCCACTCGAGCTACACGCTCTAGGGATATAAACCTCAGCACAGCAATGAATAGAACATGCTGGAGGAACCTTGATGACTGGATGGGTTAACAGAAAATTCACACCAGAGATCATACCAACAGCTCTACTAGAAAGGGGCCAAGGGTACTAGCTGCTAGATCAAGGGCCTACGGAACTAACCAGACGGGCGGTGAATACCACACAATGTGGCTGGGCTAATATATGCCTTCGGGCAAATAGCCCAGTACCTACCTATGAACCTATGAACCTATGAGTAACACTGCCCATCCTTGCTTTGAGACATTCTAACAGGTATCAGGGGACACAGTGAGTGTTTCACAGGCATCTGCCTCAAGAACACTACACAAGCTTCTTGAAGTCATGCTGCAACATGTGGAGTGTTATATGTGGTTCTCACTGACCACACAGGACAGCAACAACAACATGTAAGCTTTTATGAAATAGCTTACTTTTCTGAGGTTCTAGGGGCCATTGACTGTACCCACACTGCCATCAGTATGTTAGCCAAAAGAGCTTCCACTCTATCAACTGTTAGGCATTGCACATGATATAATTTACAATGGGTCTGTGTGCCACCCAGGTGGTTTCTACAGTTCCCACAAGTCTAATCAAGGCTAGTGATTTCAGTTAAATGATTTTTTACTAGGACATTTAATTGGTAAGTGCACACAACCTTACTGTCAGGCCACACAAACAAGTCATCAGGTGTGCTAAGTTCTGTCTACTCATAACTGCGTCCATTCTTCCATTTTGCGGGTAACACCAGATACTCCCTGGAGCCATGGGTCATAACATCAATACACAGTTAGCAGAACAAAGTTGAGATGTCATACAACTCTGCACTGTTACAGGCCAACAACTTCATTGAGCATGTGCTCAAAATATTGAAGGTCTGCTTCCATTGCCTAGATTCCTCTGGTGGTATAGTGACATACTACAGCATGCTATGGAGACCTTCAGCAGGATATACATTATATATGAAGTACTGCACAAAATGGTGTTATGCAAATAGCTAGAGCATGAGTTAACCATAACAGGATCAGACACACTGGAATCAGCAGTGGAGGTAGTACCATGTAAGGAATCATTGGATGAACTGACTACAGGGGAACTCCATGCAAGGCTGAGATGGGTGCAATATGTACTGGTAAAGAGGTGGCATCTGGTCGACAACTATGAGTCAGAACACAGACAGCAAAGCTTGCAACAGTACAGCCAGGGTATGCACTTCAATGCACTGACTGTCCACACTGTCCATCTGACATTGTGCAACCCACATAACACAGAGAAGTGAGCAGGGCACAGTTGTAATTTGCACAGATGGTATATAGGCCATAGTGACAGAAATCAACAATATCTGCATAAGTGGAAAGGTGAGGAATACGAGCTATGGAAGAGTTATTGGGAAGAGACCAGATGGTTTAGTGGTTAAGGTCTTCGCCTCCCATGCACAAGGTACAAAGTTCAGTCCTGACCTCCGACCAATGCCTGTTTGGAGTTTGCATGTTCTCCCTGTGGGGTTTCTCTCATGTCTAAAAAATATGCTGAGTGTTTCCATTTCAAACTCACCAATGACTGGAGCTGTGGGCAGCAGCACAGAGTTGTACAGACCAACCACCTTGGGGGTCTTCTGTGGTGTGCAGTATCATCAAGACAGGAAAACACGGATCACAGACTGAGCACCATGGCAGGGCTAGCCACTCGATTGTGTAAAATATGACTCCAGGTGATTCAGTCATGTTGACTAATGTTGCCAAAGAAAATGGGCATGGGTAGACCAGTGATAAGTGGGTTGAGGACCCGGCCTACTCTGACCCACACCAGGGACCTGTGCTAATGGTGGGAGGGGTATATGTGCCCCTATTGGTCAGTGTGTGCCTGCCATAAAAGCACAGCAGCCCTGGGTCAATAAGCTACTGGCTTGCCGGTGTCTAGTTGCCCAGCCTGGGTTACCTGAGATAGCTCTATTGAGCGAAAGCTGAACGTAAAACCAACCAACCTGCCAAACATGAACTGAGAATTGCTATGCTTAATGTAGTCACTGACAGGATGCAGCTTGGAAGTGGATGACATGATGATATGGAGGAGGCTGGAGCAGTTGCAGCACCTACTAGATAAAGCAGGACAACGTGAATTGGTGTTGATAATGGGTGACTTGAATGCACATATCAGGACAGACAGAACAGGATATTAGGACTGCCTGGGTCCACATGGCTGGGGCAACAGGAATAAAGAAGGAGAAGCCATTCTAGACTTCTGTCTTGCAAATGGCTTGATAGTAGCCAATACATGGTTCAGAAATAAAGACATCACAAGATCACATACAAGAGCAGTCAACATGCAACTCAGGTAAACTTTCTCCTAGTAAGGAGTGGGGCAGAATCCATGATTGCCCACAACACATAAACCACTAGTTGCCACAATCAGCTGCAAGCAGTGGTCAGAGAAGGCTCTAAGGTCAACAGAGACCAGGCTGAAGACTTGGAAGTTGACTGTAGAGAAAGTCTAACAGTTCAAGGAATTACTCAGGGCTCTAGCACCCCAAGAAGAGGAGGAAATAGGTGGAGTTGAAGAAGAATGGCAGCACCTAAAAACAGCTTGTGTGAGAACTACAGAAAAGATATGTGGCCGAGCCAGGTATAACAATAAGGTACATAAGGAAAGCTGGTGGTGGAATGCAGAAGTCCAGGAAGTCATCAAAAGAAAAAAGGAGTGCAAGAACTGGGAGACAGACAAGATTGACCAGGCTAGGAAGGACTACTGGTTGGCTAACAAAGAAGCTAAGAAAGAAGTTGCAAGAGCAAAGAATAAGGCATCAGAGGAACTGTACCAACTTCTGGAAAGTGACTCAGTAAGGGGTACAAAGAAACTATATCAGGTTGCAAGACAAAGACAGAAAGATAAAGAAGATAGCCAGACACCCTTCATAAGGGATACAAGCAACAACCTGCTCACCAGCCCAGAGGACATCAAAGGCAGATGGAAGGAGTATTTCCAGCAGCTTCTGAATGAAGCAAACCCCACAGAAGCTGTAGTGCCCCAGAAACAGCCTACGATGAGAGAAGAAGAGGACCCCACCCTAGAAGAAGTAAGAACAGCACTAAGGAAGATGAAGTCAGGGAAAGCAGCAGGCTCAGATGAGGCCACAGCAGATATGATAAAGATGCTGGGTGAGATAAGGGAGAAATGGCTCTTGAGGGTACTAATAGCAGTGTGGAGAGAAAGATGTATCCCAGATGACTGGAGAATAAGCATACTCGTGCCAGTGTACAAAAATAAAGGGGACATCCACAACTGTGGGCAGTACAGAGGCCTCAAACTCCTATCACATTACATGAAAGTTCTGAAGAGGGTGATTGACAAACGGATACGCAGAGTAGTAGAATGTAAGATGGGAGATGAGCAGTTTGGATTCAGATCAGGATGCAGCACAACTGACCCGATGTTTGCATTGAGATAGATACTTGAGAAGAAGATAGGGATTAGGATAGAGTCCAGCTGAGCATTCCTAGACTTGGAGAAAGCACATGACAAGGTCCCAAGAAATCTGATCTGGACAGTACTGCGGTGGTTTGAAGTTCGAGAAACATTGGTAGAATGAGTGCACACTTGTCACAACTGGAACCCATGGCTCAAGTACGGACAGTGTTTGGCCTCACAGAGGGGTTCCCAGTGGGTGTGGGTGTACATCAGGGTTCAGCTCTGAGCCCACTGCTGTTCATACTGGTGATTGACTACATTAGCAAACAGGTTGGAGGGGATGGATCAATAAAGCTGCTCTATGCAATGATGTGGCAGTACAGGCAGACTCTGAGCTAGAACTTCACAAAGGATGGGAGAATGGAATGCAAATCTGAAGGCACATGAGATGAAACTAAACACATATAAGACATGGTAGTGGCAGCAAATTGGGGAAATCAGAAGAAGCTGAGAATAGAGATAGAAAGGAAGATAGTGGAACAGGCAAACAGCTTCAAGTATCTAGGAGGAGTAGCTAAGGAGAAGGGTAGTCTGAATAAAGAGGTCAAAGTTAGAATCAGAGGGGCTGCAGCCAACTGGCATAGAGTATCAGGTGTAGCCTATGACAGAAGAATGCCAAAGAAGGTGAAAAGTAAGGTGTACAAGACAGTGGTGCGACCAGTACTACTGTATGGTACAGAAACCTGGGCAGTAAAGGCAGAACAGCTGAAGAAGCTGGAAGTGATGGAAATGAAGTACCTGAGAAAGGTGATAGGATGCACACTGTGGGACAGATGAAAAAATGAGGACATAAGAACAGAAGCCAAAGTAGCTCCAATTGCAGAAAAGATCAAAGAGAACAAATTGTGGTGGTTTGGGCACATGTGTAGAAAAGCAGAAGACAATCTGGTAAGAAGATTTGGGATAGACAGGAAGAAGGTAAGGGGAAGCGAGGATGTCCAGCAGAGAGGTGGATGGATTGTGTGAAAGAAGATCTGCAACAGTCAGGCATGAGTGTTGAAGAAGGCAGAAGGGTGGCACTGAATCGAGACAGTTGGCGACAGTTAACATGATACCCCGACTCCATGTAGAAAAATGGGAAAAAGGTGGCTGATGATGATGATGATGATGAACATGACTGAGAGGACCCAGGTAGACTGTGTAGTGAAAGGGTTCAGCTGCCTGAATAGGACATGTGAACAGATGTTCTGAGTGGTTGCACAGTACTGCTACGGGAGGGGGGGCAAAAATGTAGCAGATAACAGACCACTGTGCAGGCATACACTGCATTTGTGGGTCTACAGGTGGGAATGCTTCAGACTGTGAATGCCCTCAAACACATAGTTGCACCCTTTTTGGAATGCCACTGCTAACAACACTCACTGGCAAAGATGATGCGGAACTGCAGGACAATGACTGCCTTGCCATGTGAAGCAGGGGACCACCATGGCTCTGTCAAGCTACTGTATTCCCACCACTAGTACTTGTTAGTGATGAAGTGGCACACTATAATCTCAAGAAACATGACCTGTAGTGCATACCCACAGTAGAAACAGAGGAACAGTGCCCATGGATATGAAGATGGCCTTGGAGGGCACAGGCACAATACACTATGGTGGCTGCTATAACTGCAAAAATGGTATAACAATGCTGTCAGTAGGTGGGTGTGCTCCCTGTCCTCAGGATCTATAGTTGCATAGAGCTGTTGCAGGTCCTCACATATGTCATCACATATGCCACACATTCCAATAATCATTCCCACTATCACATTGGTGGAATCTGCATGTGTCTGGCTCACTGACATGCAGAACCACTCATTTATGCCCACTATGATACCTAGGTCAGGCAATGAACTGTCCTTCGATCACCACATCTCCACTATTGTAAGGAAGTTATTTTTTCATTGCACAGCTTATACCTTAATATATGGTGTCTGGGTCCACTGATGTAATCATTTCACTGTAGTTGACTTTCATCATACTGATTATTGAATATATGTACCCACCCAAACACTTGTCACAAGTGGAGCAACCACAACACTCTGTCACTAAAAAATCAAGGGCCTGAATTACAATCACAAAAATTATGCTGAACTCTTACCACTGCAAGAAGAGAATCTGAGATGGAATCTCTTATGGTGGATCCATACCTCTCATGGATACCTCATTTCGAGGACTCTTCCTCATTTTGGGTCTCAAAAATCCCATGGTTCCTGAAGTTCTACAATGAAAAGGTCTGTCACACATTCAAAGTTAGGAATTTGTTTAACTGAGATCAACAGTAAATAGTAATTAACCATACTCATTCGTCAAAATATTTTTTATAGGTATAAAGTAACGCGTTTTAAACATCCTGTAAGCTTCCTAGTTGAAGTTGTTAGTAACCGTTTGCTCTACATTATGACAGGCAGTGTTTCTCATTTTGGAGATGGAAGGTTGAGAGCTATTAGTGGACCATTCTTATCTTTCACAGAGTCAAGAGATTTCTTTGATAAATATTTTTATTTTATGCTTAAAGTGGTTTACATGTTTACTTTAATCCAATCTATCCATCTCCCCATCTTCTTTCCCGAACAGAAAAATGAGGGAGAAAGGCTACTTCATACCTTGGATGTCCACAGAAAAGTCTGGTCCGATCTTGGCATAACATCATCTTTCAGAACTTCCAATCAGTTGTTTATTTGAAGTGAAGGTAAGTAAAGGAGACAAACTGTGTCAAAACAGACCATTTCCAAGTGATTGTCTTAAGCTATTACTTTTATTATTTCTACCACAACAAAACTATTCCAGGCAGGGTCAAGGCACATTCTACTATGACCTTGGCTTCATCTTTGGATTTATGGAGAGTTGGATTCAAGAACTATTCTAGAAGCAGCAACTTGGTCATCTGTACATACTTTTACATAGCACTACAAGCTAGATCCTTTTTCCATGTCTAGTTTAGGCTTTGCTAGGACCATTCTCCAGGGGCTCTAAGCTGTTGTAATTTATCCATATAGCTTGGGATACTGCAGCAGTGATCAGTATGATAAACACAGTAGAGTTGTGTCAGCAAACTTATCTTAACAGCAGATGTTCAAATCATCACTGCTGCAGTAGCTGCTCCCCCCTCCTTTGGTGTATTTTTTTATGCCAGGATGTGGTCATGTATTTTTGTTGTTCTTAGCAATGTCCTTTCAGGGCTCAGCCTCCCTCTCTTAGTTGGCATGAAAGATGTGAAGGGTTTGGCACTCACACCTGTGTTTTTAGTCAGCTCAGCTCAAACTGACTAATGGTTTGGGTGTGTGGAAGGTACCTTGACGTTTTGGCAACTGACCAGCTGTTACATCCTATGGAGGATATAACCGATATAGCTTAGGCAGCTGCAACAGTGATCAATATGAAGAGCATCATGTGTTACATAGTAAAACATTACAACCTAAAAGTGTTATAAAGCAAGGAACAGAGCCAGGTGGAGGGATTAAATGAACCAAAGAAAAGACATGTTTTACAAAAGAGGTGCAATCTTTAGAAATGCAGTTAGGAAGTTTGAAAAATGCACAGACTGAGCAAAATTCTAAACTTTCTGTGAAACTGAAACAGATAGCCCTAAAAGTAAGGAATTATACATAGCAGGTGTGCACTGAAAAATAAGAATTCATCCAAAAAAAAAAAATGGCTACTGTAGAACACAACCTTGTGAGAGTACTAAACTCTTTTCTATCAGTTTAAAACAACACTCAGTTAAAGGGGGATTCTGGGCAACATATATAAGTGAGGAAAAAAGTAAAACTGAAGACAGTTTTTGTTTCAAGTTACCATTTGCAGTGGAAGGCTTTGCTATGGAAGAACCCAGACTCAGTTTTTACTAAGAGTTGAGGACTACTGTGCCCCCTTTTATAGCATCGCTGTCCGTGCTGCATTCTAGCCTAACTACTACAGCCTAGAAATCCTACCCTTTAAGGATATCCACTATGGGACCCTGCTAAAGCCCACTGAGGAGCATTTCAACAGATAGCCCCCCCTCAAGACTTAAAGTGTATGTACTGCTGCATATTGTGCTACTAGTATTTAAATTATCATCGTGCCTGTGCTTTTTCTCCATGATTGCTAAGCAGCCTACAATGGTCTATCTCTTTATCCTTTAATTTAAACGGTCTGGCTTTCAGCTCTAAAGAGACGGATTTGGACTGTGTGCGAACATTTATGTGAATTCTTCCTTGGTAATGACCCATTATTGTGAGTGTCACTATTTATAACATCGTCGGATCTAAACAGTGGTAAAGACTTGGATTATAGGTTTGCAGTCTTACTGCTGAACACCATTTTGTAGTTGCTAAATTTCCAAGCATATTTGGCTTGTAAAAAATATATATTTCTTACGGGGTACCTGTGAGGCCTGCAGAGAACTCTCATCGTCAAGTGCGATGGGATCAGCAGAATGTCTGAGGAAAGTGGCCTTGGAAAGAGACTGAGCCAAAGCGGAACTCATTAGTGGAGATATTGTGGATATATTGCTAAGAACTGTTTCTGTCATTCTGAAGTGTGTGGATTTAATTTCCTGGAGCAACGTACGAAGATTTAAGACTTTTGGCTACAAAAACATTGGGTATATCTATCTTTTTTGTAGACTGTGAGGCTTTTTTGGTATTGGTTTTATATTATCAAGCTTCTACATTAATTTTTTGGTAACTGCCTGCTGATCCACAACTTTTTGAGCGCAATGGGCCTACGGAATGACATAATCTTCCTAACAGTGTTTGGGTTCACTACAGTTTTAGCATTCTGGATCATAGGACTCAGGACTGGCTTTATTTCCAGTACATTTGGTTTGTGTTTTAGGTTTGGTAGTATTTGCTCTGTGAACTTTTGTGACCAAATCGGACATTCAAACAGCCGTATTAAGGACAATTTTGAACTTTCTTAATAACTTTATAGTTGGTTGTGGCTCATTCATTAACATTCCATATCACTGGGTGTATTTTTACAACAGTAAGAATATATGATTAATGGTTGTTGTGTTTGGGACAGCTTGCCTGCCTATGTGAGCCTCTTAATGCCTAACTAATATATAGGGTGGATGAAAGTACTTTTGTTTCTCTGTACGGGAACAGCCTCCACAGCTTCGATCTCTACTTTTGGACTGTATAGTGCATAACTTTTTTTTTTTTTTGATTTTACTCATTGTTTTTTTGGATATTCAGTATATATATATATATATATATATGATTTGCTATACATATACTGTTTTGTTTTTGATGTGAAAAATGTTATTTTGTAAGGAACTGATCCATTGAACTGTAAGTACAGAGAAAGTGTTTTACACTCTGCATTTAAACTCTTTCGACTATAGACATCTTTTACACAGGCCGAGGGGGGGGTGTTTATAAACCATTATGTAACATTTGAATGTGAGGTAGTGAGAACATCAATATTTGAGCTACCAATAACTATTGAAGGCTTTAGGACCTATTTGAAGTTGGTATTATATCTTCCCCTATTGTACTTAAACAGAAACATGACATGATTTATGTAGGAATTTAAAGGTGATACTGTTTTGGGTTACATCACCCATACCTCTAGGTGGATAATTGCTGCCGGTTATAGGTTGTTGGTCAATATTATATTATATATGCTATATCTAAAACTTATTCCTAAATCTGACTCTCACTATGTATACCTTATTGCTCACCAACCTTCTGATATTACATCTAACCCTATTACTTCAGCTCACTGCACCCCATGCACCATTACCCTATTTCCATAAACAAGCCACCAACCCACTTCCAAATGATCACTCTTACTCTAACAGTGTCATCACCATCTCTCCCTCTCTTTTATCCTCTAACATCCAACTCCCTAAAATAAAAATACCTCCTTCTTACCCCCTATCTTCAAAACACAAGACAAAACATATTAGATACTACCCACTCACATCAAAAACTAAAAGCTTCTCCATTACAATACTAACAGCAGGTAACATACACCCAAATCCAGGTCCAAACTCTAACCTTACCTCTATCCCAAACACACCTCTCACCCCAGCCCACCAAACTGCACCTCAAAAACAAATCTCCTTCTATTCTATTAATACCTGAAGCATCCTCAACAAAGTTAGTTTGTTTCATGCGTGGATAGCAAATCATACCCCTGATGTCATCGCAGTAACAGAAACCTGGCTTAAACCCCACAACCTAGATAATGATATTCTCCCCCCTGGCTATAACATTATTCGCCTTGACCATAACAACAAAAAGGGTGGGGGTGTTGCCATAGTCTAGTCCAATAATCTTACTATTTCTCACATTAACCATTCTATTCCATCTTTTTCCCCAGCAGAAACATTGTCAGTTAACCTAAAACTAAACAATTATGCCACAATTACTATGGCAGCTACCTACATTCCTCCAGGGGACAATATTCCATTACAGGAAAACATTCTCTCCTATCTCTCCTTAAACATCCCAAATGAAACAATCCTCCTTGGTGACATAAATATTAATTGGCTAACCCTAAATAACCCAGGTTCCCCATATAATATAAATTTATATGGATTTACCCAGCTCATTACTAAGCCAACACATTTTAACAACACCAACACCACAAATACCCTAATTGATTGGATACTTGTCTCAGCTCCTTCTTAGTATCATAATCCAGAAACCCTTGCCAATACTCTGAGTGACCACTCGCCCATAAAGGTGCTAAGATACTCAACTCACCACTCTAAACTGCACAGATATATTACTAGATATAATCTCTCCAAATTTAACCTTGAAACATTCAATACTCTCATATCTAGAGTATGCTGGGACTTCCTCACCCAGCTCCCCCTAGATGAAGCTGTCATTGCTTTCAACTCTACTTTTCTGGATATCGTAAACTCATTAGCTCCACCTCATAAAATTAGGACAAAAACAACCATATCTCCTTGGCTAACAAAAAACACAAGAACTCTCATGAAATCTAGAGATAAGTCCTGGAAAAAATGGCTTCAAACTAAAAACCCAAATGACCTACAAAGTTATAAAGAACAAAGAAACCTGACCAAAAGGCTTATCAATAAAGACAAAAAAGAATTCTATTCCAACCCCCCTTCTACTCTAAAATCTAACCCCAAAAAATTCTGGAATGCTATCAATCAAATACTTCATCCTGGAAACCCTACCTCACCAAACCCTACCCCAGAAAAGACACCAGAAGAAACTGCTAACACCTTCAATTCTTACTTTGTCGAATCAATATCCAAACTCTTTAACTCCAATAGCTCCACTACAACTAACCCCATAAACCAAGCTTCCTCCTCAACAACTACCCCTCCCAAAATCTTCTCCCTGAAGCCGATCTCTACAACTTACATTCAAACCCTGCTCTCCAAACTGAAACCATGCTCAGTATCTGCTGATAACATCCCATCATACTTTCTTCAGACAGCTGCCCACTCACATGCCCTTCCCATCTCTATCATCATAAACCGCTCAATCTCTGAATCCAAAGTACCATCCATCCGGAAACATTTCTACATCCTGCCTGTCCACAAAGGTGGTAACTCCACTGAAATCTCTAACATTAGACCTATTGCCATTCTCTCCCCTCTGTCAAAAGTTCTTGAAAAGTGCATATATACTCAAGTCATGGATCATCTCTCTCAGGAAAACCTACTTACACCAACACAACACGGTTTCCGACCAAAGCATAGCACATACACTGCACTTCTATCCTTTCTCAGTACTATCTCCCTGGCCAGAGATGACCATAAACTTATCTCCTGTCTCTTCCTCGATCTTTCAAAGGCCTTTGATACTGTGTCTCACTCTCTACTATTAAACAAACTGTCTAACCTTAACTTCTCTCCTGATACAGTGGCTTGGTTTGAAAGCTAACTAAAAGATAGATTTCAATCAGTAAAATGGGACACTGCTTTATCTACTCCCCTTCCAATACAAATGGGAGTCCCACAAGGATCCATTCTAGGGCCACTGCTTTTCAACATCTTCATAAACCTGCACTGTACCTCCTGCCCACTTTCCTCTATTATCCAATAAGCTAATGACTCTACAGTCATTATAATAGCTAACTCTCCCTCTGAACTCTTATCAGCTACCCAAACATCCATTAATTCAGTTGAAACATAGCTCTCAAACCACAAACTCATCCTCAACCCTAAGAAAACAAAGCTACTTTTCCTTCCCAAAACATCCAACCATATAAAATCCTCTTTTACTATCCAGTCACTCAATAACACTCCTATTGTAGTTGAATCTAGCTCAAAACTCCTTGGAATCACAATTGATGATCAGCTAAAATTCGACGTCCACATAAACAACTGTATAAGGAATACTCACCTTAAATTAGGCTTACTTTATAGAAATAAAAGATTTCTCACCCAGGAAGCTAGAATAGCCCTCACTCATGCCTACCTTCTTCCCTGTCTAACATATTGTTCACAGATCCTTACTAACCTAAACTCCTCTCTCCTCACTATACTTCAGGCGACATACCATAAAGTAGTGAGATTTGCAACTCAACTATCCTATAGATCTCACCACTGTCTCTCTCTTTAAACTGGCTTCAGTTGCCCCACCTACTCCTTCTCTCCCAGCTCCAAACTATATATGCAATTCTCTATTAACCATCTTTCTGTCCAGCCTTACACACCATTATCTCTCACTATACTCCTACAATAAGCCTCCGAAGCTCCTCCTAAGACCTCTTAAAAATCTATAAACCAAAATCTAAAGCAGGGTGTAGCCTATACAGCTATCATACCTCTATCAAATGGAACAAACTTCCTTTCGAAATTCGAACACTCACACATCCCAAACAATTTAAACTAACTCTAAAAGAATATTTCAACAGGAAATGGATCTGCCAATGCTCAAACCCACCTTGAAAACCCTCTACTTCTCTCCACTAATCAATAGCTTTTTCCCTTCTCTCTGAAACTTTTATTCCATCCTGATTGTTTTAATTGTAAATTTAACATTCTACTCCTATGTTGCTATTCTATTCTAACTACTACTTTCAAAAAAAGTGCTCTGACTATTATCTACCTGTTTTTTTTCTTTACATTATTCTATATATAATACTTGTATTTATGACAAAATGTAATCTGCATATTCTCAAAAATTCTCTTGTAGCCTTCTAGCTGATTGCCTTATTCCACCTGTATAATACCTGTTATTAATGACAAAATGTTATATCTATTTACTGGAGCTTTTCTTCCCGGGTGAATGCTGAAAAAGGGCTTCGGCTTAGTCAGACATTCCCGGTCAACAAATGTAAAATAAAATAAATAAACTTATGTTGGACAGGAAGCTAAACCCTCCTCTTTTAAGCAATAAAGTGAGGCGAATGATCTAAATACAGCACACTTAGAAGTGAACCATAATAACTTCAAAAATGCTCAATGGAAAGATTAACCTTAGTGACAGGGAGAGAAACTACAAAAGAGATAGGAGATTATAAATATAATACAGTTATGTAAGTAAACTTACCATGACAGTAGATGTCAAACTAGATCACTAGTTATGTCTTGCCAAAGAAATGACGAACAGCCAGCTTCCAAGGCACCTTCAATGCCATAACCACTGTACAGCTCAAGGAGAGTGGTAGTGGTTATGGTGCCAAGTCCTTAGAGCACTCCACCTCAGAGTAAAGGAGGCTAGAGCCGTGCCAGTTAGGTATATTATAGGAAAAAGGGAACATAACAATTATCCACATCCCAGGAAAAAAAAATACAGCAAAAAGAAGGGGGTGGAGGGTGGAGGGTTCCTACTGCAATAGTGATCTATTCAAATTCCTACTGTTGTGGTAAGCTTATTTACTTAACTGTACTATGTACACCATTAGATCACTGTTGCAGTAGCCTAAGCTACAATGGTTAATTATCAGAGTTTAGAAAAAAAAGGGAGGAGAAAGAAGGGTCAGAGTGCAAGAGCATCTAAAGAACAGTACTAGCATGACTTCTTCTGGACCTAGACAGGGAATCTAATTTGTAATGTTTTGTAAAATGTATGCAGAGATGACCAAGCTGCTGCCTCTAGTATACTTCTTGTATACTTCTAGAGTCCACCCCTTCCCTACAAGCTACAGAAAAAGCCAAAGGCCTAGTAAAGTGGGCTTTGACCTTCCTTGCCTGTAATGACTTCTTATGGTGTAAATAGCAAAAAAATAATAAATAAAATAATAACACGACATAACCATTTAGAAACTATTTTAATATTGATTTCCCTTTTTCTTACCTTCCTAGGAAATAAACAGTTGATCAGAACTCCTGAAAGATTTACTCTTGTCAATGTAGTATCTGAGTTGCCTGGAAACATCCACGGTACGTAAAATTATTTCTCCCTTATTTATTTATTTATTTATTTTGTTCTGGAAAGAAAACAGGGAGATGAATAGCCTGGCTCAAAGTAAACTAACACCACTTTAGGCATAAATAAAGGATTTGTGTTCAAAGTTATCATATCCTTGTGAAAAAATGATATAAGGTTGACGCACTATAAGGGCCTGCAACACAGATAGTCTTCTTGCAGGAGTCAGGGCATTGCGTAACACCTGTGCTCCAAGTTAAGAATTTCAAATCAGTTTCACGAGTTGGGTCAAATGAAAAAAAGTGCAAGTTTCTCCAGAACAAAATTAAGATCCCAAGAAGGGCCCACCTATCTTCTAGATAGATGGATATGCAAAATCCCTTTCAAAAACTCTTTGGTCTGAGCCTGGGTAGAAAGGGGAATTTATGGAAAGACAAGCAGGGATGGTAAAAGCTGAGTCTTTATAGAAGAGTAAAAAAAGGTCAAGGAATAATAACTCACATAAATATTGTAGAATTAGAGGCATCTGAGCCTGAAAAGACCCTGGCTCTTACTTTGGCACCAAATAGAAAATCTTTTCCATTTACCCATATATTATTTTCTAATAGCACATTTCTTAGTCTCCTTTAACATAACTGTACATACTCAAAAAACAGGTGCCTAAAAAGTATTAAAATTCAATCTTCCAGATAGTCATTTGAAGAAATTGAAGGTTGGGATGTATCAAATAGCCATATCATGTATGAGTAAATCCATTCTGTGAGAAAGCTTGTGGTAATTTTCCTTGGCCATTTTCCACAGAAGGGAGAGACAGTGTTATCTGAGCCAAAAGGGGGTCACCACAATTATCATGGGAGAGTCCTTCTGAATTTTTAGAAGAACCCTGATTATTAGAAGAAAGAGTGGAAAAGCATACTGAAACATTCCTGTCCATGGGACTGAAAAGACGTCTATTTTCCATACCTTTGTATAAGTAATCCTGTGGCAGAATGTATTTAACTGCCTGTTGTGAATGGAGGCAAACATAACCATTTGAGCAGTTCTCCCCAGCTGGATCAATTCCTGGGAGATTCCCAGGTTCAACTTCAATTTGCCATGTTCTGTCTTGGTTCTGTGCAGTTTGTCTGCAGCAGTATTCTGCTCTGATGGAATGTACATAACCAGTAGGGATAGATTGTGAGGAGCTGCTAGTCTGGTCTGCAAAGGGGGTAGGTGTTCCTCCCCAGTTGTGGATGTACCACATCAGTGTGGTGCTGTCCGTGCTTACTAGACAAGGGCCTGGAACACAAAGATGATTTAGAGATTTCGGAGCATTTATTAGTGCCATCATTTCTTTGACATTTATATGTTTCAGTCTGTCCTGCCTATTCTACAGAACCTGAACTTTCACCCCCTTGGAAACAGCTCCCCAAGCAAAGTCTGAGGAATCTGTGGTTACAGACTGAGTCGGGACTTAAAGGGAAAAGTGAAGCCTTGTGTTAAGAAATATCTTGTCCACCCACCTTAGTAACTCCCCCTTCACAAACCCCGGTACTCCTATCCAAAATGATAGGCGGTGTTGGTGTTGGGCCAACCAGATTTTCCTCATGTGAATTCTGGCCAAGTGAATCATGAGAACTATAGAGGCCATGAAACCCAGAATCCACAGATATTCTCTGGCAGATGTCAGAGACAGGTTGGAGAATATTAGAAATTGTTCCTTGTAAAATTCTACTTTGTCCTGAGGAAGAAGAAGTCATCATGTGGGATGTATCCTTAAAACATCCCAGAAATGGGTCTATATTAGTTCATCGAAATACGTATTTGTCAAATCCATATTCATCAATGGCTAAACAGTGAAATTCATTACAGAGAATCACGGAATTTTTCCCAGGGTTAAGAACCACTGGGTCATCATCACAGCTTTGCCCTTTTCCCCACCTTAGTGTGATCTTGGAGTTGGTGTATATAATTAGGGGAGAGGGGGGAGGCGGACCCCCCAACTTGGGCAGGTTTGATTTAGTGCAGTGTGTGTTCCAGAGTGCGAGAGGGCGAGTGGTTCCTAACCCTGGGAAAAATTCTGTGCTTCACTGTAATGAATTTCACTGTTTAGCCTTCACTGAATATGTATTCAACAAATATGTATTCTGATAAATTAATATAGACCCCCCACCAGAAACACCATCCTGTGAGACAGAATAAGATATGATTTATCTAAGTTCATCTGAAACCCAAACTGAGAATAATGTTTCATACCTAACCACAGATTCTTGACCAGTTGTAAAAGAATTTGCAAAAATAAGCCAGTCATCTAAATATAGGAAAATGTGAATGCCCTGCAGACTGCAATGGGTCATTCTTGATGCCAAGCACATTGTAAAAATCCTTGGACTGTAGACAAACCAGACTCTAAGGCAACGAACTGAAAATGTAAACCAGACAAAGAAAATCTTAAAATGCTTATGAAATCTTTGAGAATAGGGGTGTGATAATAAACATCTTTTAAATCCAGCTTTACCAAAACAATGAGATATAGAATGAGAGGTAACAGAGACTCTATTTTTTTATTTATTTTTTATTTATTTTATTTAAAAAGAAGTTATGAACTTACCATAACGTTCCATGTTTGTAGTCCATCTCTCCTACATTCTTGCTGGATGAGTTGGGAGCCAAATCTCAGCTCCGATTTGGCCGATCCTAAAGCTCGAGAGGTTTTACTGGCTCAAGGCTATCCCCTATCCCATGGTGCCTCATGGCAATTCACCAGATCTTGTTTGCAAGAAAGCAAATAGGTATATAGTAGTAAGTAAACTATCAATAGCTATGCACATGCAAACAGAATACTCTGTATTACTATCCATGCAGGTGGATGGACAACTACAACCAGGTCAGACAGCATGATGGATAGTCTACCAGTTCCTCCAGGAAACAGGAAGGGGGAAGGAGGGTGGGACGCAAGAATGTAGGCGAGATGGACTACAAACATGGAACGTTATGGTACGTACATAACTTCTTTATGTTATGCAGTCCTATCTCGCCGTAATTCTTGCTAGATGGGACAGCGTCCCTAGCACCTTTATCCCAGGCGGCTCAAGCAAAGAGACTCTTCAGCACAGTGGACCCAAAGGATGACCTGTCCCAGGAGGCCAAATCCAATTTGTAATGAGTGACAAAGATATGAGGTCTTAACCAAGTAGCTGCTGCACAAATGGTATCAACTGGGAGTTTTGATCTAAAGGCATATGAAGTTGATACTGCTCTGGTTGAATGGCCTTTTACTTTGGCAGGTAATTGTTTGCCAGCAGTTTTGTAAACAAATGCAATGCAGTCTGACAGCCATTTAGACAACGTGACCTTAGAAACAGGCAGGTGTTTATTTTTGTCTGAGAAGGAAACAAACAATTAGTCTGATTTTCGAAATTCTTTAGTCCTGTGCAGGTAAAATCTGAGAATTCTGTGGACATCCAATTAGTGTAGTCTGTATTCTGATTTATTACTATGATTTGGGAAGAAAACTGGTAATTCAATAGTTGTGTTGAGATTATGCTCTGAACATACCTTAGGAAGAAAGGAAGGATTAGTTCTAAGTGAGACTCTATCCTTGTGGAAAACAATGTAAGGAGGTTGAATGGTGAGGGCTTGCAATTCTGAAACTCTCCTAGCAGATGTTATAGCCACTAAGAGCAATGTCTTCCAAGGCAAAAATTTCAGATCCGATGAAGAAGATGGTTCAAAAGGTGGAGAAATTAAAGATGTGAGAACTAGGTTCAGGTCCCAGGGCTCTGGTGGTTGCCTGATTGGAGGTCTGAGAAGGAGGACTCCTTTCAAAAAGGTTTTGCATAAAGAGTGGGACATGATTGGATTTCCCATGTAGCCAAAATGATAATTAGAGATGGCAGCTAACTGAACTCTAATAATAGTAGCTGCAGCTCCTTCTTGAAAAATGGATGCCAGGAAGGACAGGATAGATTCTGTGGGAGCTGAGTAGGGATCTACACCATGGTTTTCTGCCCAAACGGAGAACCTTTTCCATTTACTGGAATATAATTTCCTGGTGGAAGGTTTGTGTGAAGAAATCAGAATGTGTTTGACTGTAGGGGAAAGGGAAACACACCTGGCTATTCATGGAACTGGAGCAGCCATGCTGTCAATTTCAGGGTTTGGATAGTAGGATGGAACTGCCCTGACTTGATGAATCAGGAGGTCTGGAGATGGTTCTAGAATCAATGGTTTCTCCAAGAGATAGGGCCACAGGAAGGGGAACCAGACTTGGCATGGCCGGTAAAGAGCAATGAGGATCAGGGTACTCTTCAACAGTTTTGCTTTCTGAATCACTTTTGGTATGAGAGGAAAGGGTAGAAAAGCATAAAGGAGTCCCGGAGGCCAATTGTGGACCAGAGCTTGCCTGGGTGACATCCCCAGATGGATAATTAGGGCAAAGTAGCAGCTGCATTTGGTATTCATGTACGTGGTGAATAGGTCACAGCAAAGCTGACCCCATTTGCAAAAAATCTCTTTCACAACTTCTGAATTCAGGGACCACTCGTAAGGCATCAGAATTGCTCGACTGAGTTTGTCTGCTATCACATTGTACTTCCCCGGAATGTGCATTGCTACCAGAAAGTGTTGAGTGTCCATTGCCCATTTCCATACTCTTATAGCCTCTCAACAAAGTGGGTAAGAGTTGGTTCCCCCTTGCTTGTTTATGTACCACACTACAGACATGTTGTCTGATTGAATCACAATTGTCCCAGTGGGAAGAGAACTGTGAAGTGCTTGCAATGCGTATAGCACTGCTCTCATCTTCAGAACATTTATGTACAAAAGGGTTGGGAGGGTGGCCTAATGGTTAAGGTGTTTGCCTTACAAACACAAGGTGCAGAGTTTGAGTCTCACAAGGGATAATTGGCTAGGCTTAAAATGGATTGCAAGGGAAGTTAGCTTAGTATGAACCTATGAACCTATGAAGTGGTTCTCGTGATGCTGCCAAATACCTTGGACTGTCATTCCCAGATAACACCCCCCCGCCCTATCTGGGAGGCGTCCATCGTCAAGACTGCATTTTGTTGAGGGGAAGCAAGTGGGTGACCTAGATGAAATTGATCCATACATAACCACTATGTTAGATCCTTCTTGCAGGAGTTTGTGATGAGTATTTGGTGAGACAGGCGGAGATCCTGCATTGACCACTGGGCAAATAGTAGCCACTGAAGTACTCTCATGTGCAGATGGGCTAGGGGAACTAAGAGAATGGTGGAAGCCATAGTCCATAGGACCTGAATGACTATCCTGGCCTGTACTTTGTCTTTCTTCAGCAAGAATCTGACTTGGTTGTGCAACGATTCTATCCTTTCTGGTGTCAGTTTTGCTGTCATGGTGGTTGAGTCTATTTCTGAGCCTAAGAAGACATTGTGCTGCGATGGAGATAAGGCTGATTTTTTAGGTTTATTGTAATGCCTAATCTGGCGCACAATGATAGAGTCTCATTCCTGGTTCTGATTAGTTGGTGCTTGGTGGTAGCAGTGAGGAGTCAGTCGTCTAGGTACGGAAACACCTGAAATCCTTGACATCTCAGGTGAGCCGTTACCACTGCCATGCATTTAGTGAACACTCTGGGATCTGTAGTGAGGCCAAAGGGCAGTGTTCGAAACTGAAAATGACTGGCTCCCAGCTGAAAGCGTAGATGTTTTCTGGAGCGCCTATCCATTTTGATGTGGTAGTATGCATCTTGAAGATCTATGGAGCACATCCAATTTTCTTTCCCAATAAAGGGAAATATCGACTGCAGAGTGATCATACAGAACTTTACAGACTTGTTGAGTTTGCTGAGATCTTGAATTGATCTCCAGTCCCCTGTCTTTTTTGGAACTAAAAAGAATCATGAGTAAGTTCCAGATCCTATTTGCTCTGTGGGGACTTCTTGGGTGACTCTTTTTTGAAGCAATGACATGACCTCTGATGTTGCACGGTCTAATTAAATTGGTGGCACGTCTGGTAGAGACCAGTTTACCGGGGGATCGGAAACAAAGGGAATAACGTAACGTCTGAAAATTAAGGTTTGTACCCAACGATCTTGGGAAATTTGTAGCCAGGTGCTTGGGTACAGTGAAAGATGACCCCCGACTGCCTCCGGAGACGGACAGTCGGGCAACCCCTCAGGGGCGATGGAAGGGATGATCAGAGAAGGTATCTCTATCTCCCTGATGTTGCGTACCTCCTCTGCTGTGAGGATGGTGTCTTCCATTATATCCTCCCCCTCTGCCTCTAGGGGAGGGTAACCTTGTACTTGAGGGAAACCTTTTTGTGATTTGCGGAACCACATTTTCCCTCCTGTTTCACCCTTGGGATAGGGTCTAGAAGGAAGAGAGAAACGGACTCCAACAGCAGATAAGGTTTTCCTTTCCTGCTCGCACCTGGTCAAAGTCTCTTTTACCTGTGGTCCAAAAAGAGTTGAACCATCAAAGGGGATGTTGGTAAAGGAAGACTTAAAGGATTCTGTGAAGTTACATAGACGCATCCAGGAATGTCTCCTAAGAGAAATTCCTGCTGTGGCTGCCCTGCTTGCTCTGTCAGCTGCATAGGAAATCAGCCTCATGGAGGAGTTAGCTATAGATGTAAGAGTGGAGAGCTGCGCAGATACCTTGTCCATGGATCCCGAAGCTACTGAATCCTGAAGGGTATCTCCCAACTCCTTCAGGAGATCCCTTTGAAGTCTAATAAAATGGGACAGGTAATTCAGCGATTGTAAGGTAAATGCCGCTGAAGAGAAGGTACGCTTTCAATACCTATCCATTGTCCAGGACTCTTTATTAGGAGGATGGATATTAGAAGATGTCTTGGACAACTCCTTTTTTGTGGCCGCTGCTACCACCATAGCATCCACAGGAACTCCCATATAAAGAAAGGACTTATCTTCTGGAGTGGTCATAAATTTGTTTGGGCTCCTCAGGACAGGCTTCACTGTGTCCAGGGAGGTCCAGGCTTGCCGAGATATGACCACCAAGAGTTGGTCATAAGATGGTGTTACCCAGGAAGGTTGGGAACCAAAGGCCTCAAGGTACACTGATTTGTCCTCAGTAGGGTTAGAGGTCTTCCAAGCACCCATCTGTCTAAGGATTTCAAGGATGTCTGCAAAAGAGACATCCTCACAGGGGGATCTTGGGGACCCTTCTGACTCATCCAAATCAGTGTCTGACGTGACTGACTCAGGTGAGTCAATGTGCTTCCTCTTACAAAGTCTCTTCCGAGGGAGCTCCCCAGTGGGATAATCTGGGGAGGTCTCAGAAGAGGGGACGCCTCCAATGGGGGCTCGACTCTCTGGTTCCCTACGCTGAGGGGGAGGCAGGGAAGAAGAGGTTGCTACTGGCTGCTGGTGGGACATCAGGTCCAAAGGCAGGGCTTTGGCACTGGACAAAGCTTTCTCTATTGCTTTGAAAACCTTTCCACCCCACTCCAAAGAAGACCTCTGCTCTGAGGAAATGGAGGGTTGGCTCCGAGCAGGAGGGACAGGTTCCAAAGCAGATGTGGGAACTGAGCTCAGTCGAGCTGACACACTGAGAGGGAGGGTCAGTTCCAAAGAAGAAACGGGGTGACTATCTCTCTCTGAGTTGACTCGAGAGTGTCGGCTCCCAGACCCCTCGGCTCCAGACTGAGCTGATGAGGATAGAGTTATCTGTTCTGAGAAAGCAGGAAGAATTCTCGGAACTGAAGGATCCAGCACAGAAGGACCCGAAGTGTTTGACTCCAAATACAAAGCAGTCGGAGGAGGAGCAGTAGTCTGAATATGGGATGGCTCCAAAGCCTTTGGGTCTAGAAGGGCTAACTTTGTAGCCAGAGCCAGGTCACAGAGCAGCCTCTTCACCACCCACTTGATATCCTCATCCAAAAGCGTCCTGGAGGAACAAGTGGAGATAGAAGGAGATCTCCTCCTCTCTAATATAGGAGATCTCAAAGTAGGTGAGATAGGGTCCATAACTGGTGAATGTCTCGATACTGAAGGCTGCCTCGGCACTGAGGAAACAGAAGGCACCGAGACAGAAGAAGCGGATCTGAGCCAGAACTTCTCGGCTCAGTTGCTTTAGACTTCTTAGATGGCTCCGAAACTGGAACCAATGGAGACTTTCTCCTTAAAGTTTTGGGAACTGTCTGACCAAGTTCCTGCTGCTCCTGGAAGGAACTAGTCAAAAGACCCCTGTCAATCAATTTGCGTTTTCTCTCATTAAGAACCCTAGTACTAAAGGCATGACAGAAAGTCCAGGGTTCTTATAAATGAGCTTCTCCCAGACAGTACACACAGCTAGTGTGACTGTCAGTCAATGACATTTTTTGTGAACACTTGTCACATTTCTTGAACCCAGAAGGATGGTGTTCCTTATGTTCTCTATCTTTGTCTTTGGACATGCTGACAAAAAAACAAAGCTAACAACAATAACAATAATAACTGCAACCAACACCAAAAGGTAAAGCTATGAAGTGAAAGAAAAAAACTTTTTTTTTTTTTTTTTTTTAAAGGGAAGAAGGACTAGCACTCAGAGAGGAAAGGCCCTCTAATTTAAATGGGCAACTATGGCCCTCTAACTAAAACGGGCCATACAATCCTAAGAAAAAAGGGACAGGGGTTCAAGCACACACTACAATCACACTAAGGAAAGGTAACAACTATTTAGAAAGAAAGATGAAGAAATTAAACAAAAAATATCAATATTTATCCAAAAATCTTCTACTTAGCCAATGAGCCAGTAAGGAGACAACCTCAAAGCTTTCGCTGCAAATGAGATCTGAGAAATGAGGCACCATAGGATAGGGGTTAGCCTCGAGCCAGTAAAAGCTCTAGAGCTTTAGTATCAGCCGAGTCGGTGCCAAGATTTGGCTCTGAACCCATCCAGCAAGAATAGGACTACATAACATCATTTGTTAACTGGGAAAGTCCAACTTGGAACAAAGCCAATTTTCAGCAGAGGCCCGGGGAAAAATACTCCAGATGCATGTCTTTCTAACTGTAGATACAGCATTTTGAATTGTGGGACTTTGATGTGAAGATTTATTAAAAAAAATATCTAAAACAGGTCTCTGTGTTCCTTCCTTCTTTCTTTGGCACCAAAAAGATTCCTGAATAAAATACTTGCCTTGTTTGATCTGGGGGACTGGGTTCTATGACCCCTTGAGACAGCATTTGTTCCAGTATAGGACAAAATAGGAGTTTTAATTGGACCTAAAAGGAGGAAGGGAATTCCACTGCCAGTTGTAGCCCTTTTGAATAATTCTCAGAATCCAAGCGTCTGAAGTTATCTGATGCCACAGAGGAAGTAAAGACCTAGACTTTGGGACAGTTTTACTGAAATGCCAGGGTAAGGAGGGAGGAAAACATGAAGGGGCATTAGTCAGTCTGTTCTTTTTTTAGATTGTCCTTGGTTTTGGGAGGATTTTCCTTTTTTTGTTTTGAGCCTCCATGCTTTCTGAAATTTTGTTTGCCTGTACCTTGTTGATACTATTTATTCTGTTTCCTATAGAAGGACCCTGAACATGAAGGAAAGTTTCTAATATATTTTGGCATAGAGGGTTGAAAATTCTAACTGACCCCCTGAAAAAGAAGTTATGTACTCACCATAATGTTCCATCTGAGTAGGTAACTTCATTTGTCTGCAACCTGTGGGTATTGGATCCGTCCTCGGATCCGAGCCGGCAGCTTTACCTCGCTAAAAGATCCGAGCTCCTAGCTCCTCCCCTACCCATAATCCCCTGCTACACATCCCCCATCCTCAGATCGAGTTTGCCTATAAAGACTCCACAAGACCCTCGAAAGAGGCCAGTAACCTACTGCCTAACAGAATGAGCAATCCTATCCCACGGTTAAGAAGCACAAAACTGGTGAGGGGGGGTCGGTTGCAGACAAATGAAGTTACCTACTCAGATGGAATGTTATGGTGAGTACATAACTTCTTTATCTGAAGTAGTTAACTTCATTTGGTCTGCAACCTGTGGGACAGAGTCCCCAGCTACCTAGAAACCTTGGGCGGCCCTCACGGAAGAATATTCCAGAGCACAGCGGAGCCAAAGGAAGCCCTACTCCTGGATATCATATCCAATTTATAATGGGAAATGAATGTATGAGAGGAGGACCAAGTAGCTGCTGAACATATGTCATCTATAGGGACTCTAGACCAGAACGCTGCAGAGGTAGCTATGGATCGGGTTGAATGAGCATGGATTCCCAAAGGTACCGGTTTGTTTGAAGCTAAATAGGCCTGAATGATGCATTGTGAAATCCAGTTGGCTAATGTAACTTTGGTAATAGGTTTACCTAAAGAAGACTTGGCAAAGGACACAAACAATTGATCAGATTTGCGGTTGGTTGCTGTCCTGTGCAAATAAAAATGCAGTTGTCTATGTACATCCAATTTATGTAATGTGTATTCCCCTTTGTTCTGGAAATTGGGGAAAAACACTGGCAAATTAATACACTGATTAATATTCGACTCAGAGGCTACTTTAGGGAGGAAGGAAGAATTAGTCCTGAGAGAAACTCTGTCCTTATGAAATATTAGGTAAGGGGGTTTCATACAGAGGGCTTGAAGCTCAGACACTCTCCTAGCTGAAGTTATAGCAATCAGGAAGGCTGTTTTCCAAGATAAAAATTTCAACTAAGCAGAAGCAGCCGGTTCGAAAGGAGGGCCCGTCAAAGCAATGTTAAGTCCCATGGTGGGACCGCAGACTTAACTGGTGGCTTTAACTGAAAGGCGCCTTTTAAAAAAGTTTTGCAAATCCTGGTGGAAGCCAGTGATCTTACATCATCCCCAACATGAAAATGAGAGATGGCTGCCAACTGTACTTTAACCGTAGATGCACTGGCTCCCTGATGAAAGATATGGTCGGAATAGGGACAGTAAAGGGGTCTAAGCCTCTGTCTTTGGCCCAGATGGAAAAACGTTTCCATTTACTACTGTAGATTTTTCTGGTAGATGGTTTGTGTGCTGCTACCAGAATAGCTTTCACTGGTGACGAGATACTGGGAGTCCTTGCTATCAGCGGAACTGGATCAGCCAAGCCGTGAGCTTGAGGTCGCCCAGGTTTGGGGGTTGTAATCCCATAGGATGGGAAATTAGATCCGGAATGGGATCTAAGATCCAAGGAGGAACTACACTGTGAGACCGCAGGTAAGGGAACCAGATCTGGCGAGGCCAGAATGGGGCTATGAGGATTATCTTGCTCCCCAACCGATGGGCTTTCTGCAGGAAATTCGTCATGAGCGGAAGCGGGGGATAAGCATAAAGGAGACCAGGGGGACAAGCATGAACCAGAGCATCTCTGGGGCTCTTCCCTACTGGGGGAATTACAACGGAAAATTTGCTGCACTTTGTGTTTGACAGAGAAGCAAAAAGATCGCAGCAAGGTAGACCCCATTTGAGGAAGATTTGTTTCACTACTAACAGGTTTAGAGACCACTCGTACAGTGTGAGGATCAAGCGACTTAGCTTGTCCGCTAGGATGTTGGTCCGGCCCAGAATGTGCATTGCTACCAGAAAGCGGTTGGTGGAGATCGCCCATTCCCAAACTCTCATAGCCTCTCGGCAAAGGGGATAACATCTAGTTCCTCCCTGTTTGTTGATGTACCAGACTACAGCCATGTTGTCTGTCTGAATTGCAATAGTTCCCGGAGAAAGAAGGTCTTGTAGGGCTTGCAACGCCAGAAGCACCACCCTCATCTCCAGAACACTGATATGCAGAACGGTCTCTGAGGGAGTCCACGTGCTTTGGACGGTTCTGCCCATAGCATGCCCCCCCCCACCCGAGGCGAGAAGCATCTATGGTCAACGTGGCTTGGGGCTGAGGCATGACAAACGGTCTCCTCTCTCGCAGCTCCTGGGAGTGAAGCCACCAGAGAAGGGAGTCCTTGCAAACCCTGCTCAAGGGAATCGGGGTGTTCAAGAGGTGCAGTAAAAGTGACCACTGGACCTGAAGCGTCCACTGAAGAATTCTCATGCGCAGTCGCGCAAAGGGCGACAGACCGATGGCTGCCACCATGGAGCCCAAAGCTCTAAGGACTAATTCTGCAGGTGGGGCTGGGGACTTGAGAATTGCCAAAACATGAAGAGACAAGCTGCGCAACCCGTCTGTTGTTAGAAAGGCCTTGGAGTGGCGTGTATCTATCTTGGCCCCTATGAATTCCAGAACCTGCACAGGATGAAGGAACGTTTTTGAAGGTTTACAGTAATACCCAGATGCTGAGTAAGAGCTAGGGTATAATCCCTGGCAGAGCAGAGCTGATGCCTGGTGGAGGCGGTGAGGAGCCAGTCATCCAGGTACAGAAAGAACCGAATGCCCTGAAGTCTCAGGTGGGCTGCGACCACTGCCATGACCTTGGTGAACACCCTGGGGAATGAGGTGAGGCCGAATGGAAGAGCCCTAAACTGATAATGACTGGCTCCCAGCTGAAAACGGAGGAACTTCCTGGATCGTCTGTCCATTAGAATGTGGTAGTACACATCCTTGAGGTCTACGGAGCACATCCAGTCGTTCTCCCATAGGAAGGGGAGAATATATTGCAAAGTGACCATCCTGAATTTCTCTTTGGGAATGAACAGGTTTAGAGATGAGAGGTCTAGGATAGGCCTCAAGTCCCCCGTCTTTTTTGGCACTAAAAAGAACCTGGAGTAATTTCCCAATCCAGACTGGCCTGGGGGGACATGCTGGATGGCTCTTTTTTCTAATAGCTTCGAAATTTCTGAAGCTGCCGCCTCCCTTTGATCGGGTGGGACATCAGGGAGGCGTTTCATAGGAGGGGGAAGACTCAGAAAGGGAATGGAATAACCTCTGGATATAATTCGGAGCACCCACCGATCCATTGTAAGTTTGGAGGTACTCCGACAGATGCTCCCCGACTGCCTCCAGAGAGGGACAGTTGGGCAAGCCCTCAGGGCTGTTGCGCGGGCCTCTCCGAGAAAGGTTCTCGAGACCTGAGATTCCTCGGCCCCCCTCTGCCTCTGGGCTGGCGTCCACCTTGTCCTCCTCTGCCTCTGAAGGACGAGGGGTCTGAAGCAGGACGGGACTGCTGTGATTTCCGGAACCACATCTTCTTTTGTCCCCTCTGGTTCCACGAGAAGGACCATTGGGGATTAGAGAAGCGGATCCCGACGGCAGACAGCGTCTTCCCGTCTTTCTCGCTTTGGACCAGCATATCGCGGATGGTCTTGCCAAAGAGCGTAGAACCGTCAAAGGGTGCATTCGCGAAGGATGCCTTGAAGGGTTCCGCAAAATCTCAAAGGCGGAGCCAGGCATGGTGCCACAGAGTGATGCCTGCTCCGCTGGCTCTAGCCGCTCCCTCCGTGGCATGGGAGAGTAGCCGCATAGATGTGTTAGTAATAGATTTCAGAGTGGCCATGCGAGCTGAGAATGTGCGTTTGTCCTCGGCCGCCATGGACTCCGGGGGGGCTCCAGCATATTCCTTAATCAAGTCTTGTTGGAGTCTGATGACGTGTGCCATATAGTTCAGCACCCTTACAGAGAAGGTAGCTGAAGCAAACATCCGCTTTCCAATGCGGTCCAACGTCCGAGATTCCTTATCTGGAGGGTGGACCAAGGAACTCTCCTGCGCTAGCTCCTTCTTGGTGGCAGCTGCCACCACCATGGCATCCACTGGAGAACCTTTAGACCATGCCAGCCTATCAGAAGGGGGACTAAGTATCTTGTCTGGTCTTCTGGGAATTGGCTCCACTGTGTCTGGCTCCTTCCAAGCCCTGGTGGTAATTAAGTCCACCAGGGGGTCAGCCGGGGGGGACACCCAAGAAGTAGATGGGCCTGCATCAAATGCCTCCAGGAACACAGACTCGTCCGAAGAAGGTTTTTGGGCAGACCACCCTCCTCTGATTCGCAACATCTCCATGATGTCTCCAAAGGAGACATCCTCAGGGGGTGACCTTGGGGAATCTTCCCCTTCCTCCAAGTCTGTGTCCTCTGTGAGGGACTCAGGGGTGTCCAGGTGTCTCCTTTTGCACTTCCGTTTGTGAGGAACCTCCTCGGTAGGGCTATCCGAGGAGGGCTTACCCATGGGGTCTTGTTCCTCTAAGGGAACCAACTGGAGCACCGATGCAGGCTGTCCCTGTGGCCAGATGACGGAGGACAGGCCCAAATGTGCAGGGGTGACAGATGGATCCGCAGCCCAGACCGGGGATCTGGAAGTCCTCAACAGCACCCTCTCCACTACATCAAACGCCGAGGGCGAACTGCTCTCCCCAGGGTCCGAGAGCAGCCCCCTCGGCTCCGATGCAGGGATCGGCATCAGAGCCAAAGCAGTCGGATCCTACGCTTGGCTCTCGGCTCCAAGAGCTAGGATCCGACAGGCTCGAGGGCATAGTCGGCGTCGAAGTAATCATGACTGTCGGCGCCGACAGCTCCCTGAGTCTGAAACGGCACGGATCCGAAGACTCCGAAACCCTAAACCAGGTCGGAGAAGGAGCAATCGGGGTAAAGAAAGGGGCCGAGCTCCCCCCCGGAGGGGGGGGGGAGGCTGGAGCACCCCCATCTGCATTTGAGCCTGCAGGAATGGACGCATCATCCGGTCCAAATCAGCGTCGGTCAAGCTTCTGGTGGATCTGGAGGATGTCATAGAGGCGGGCCTGGAGGGCCACCTTGAGGACCTCGAGGGAGACTGGTACTCCTCCTCTGGCTCTGGGGAAAAGCAAGGAGAACAGAGCTGAGAATGAGGAGAACCAGAGGCCCTCTTAGCAGGACTAGCTACCTTCGCTGGTGGGGCTGAGGGATGAGACTCAGCCTGCCTTTTATGCCTGTGCCGGTCGTTATCTCTCCTTTTTTCTTTTGAAGAGGAAGAAGAGTCCCTCAACAAGGGAGGGGGACTGGAAGGCATGGGAACCACAGCCGCGACCGGTGCCTTAGAGGGAGAAGAGGAAGAAGAATCCGAGGGCAACAATTCCGCCAGGATTAGCTTGTTCCTCCTATCCCTGATAGCCCAGGGGTTGAAAGCCACACAAACCTGGCAGCTGGTGGATAAATGGGCCACCCCAGGCAAATAACGCTCTGAGTGTGGCCATCGGCTGGGGACAGCTTATGACCACACTCAGTGCATTTAGAAAAAATGGCTTTAGGCCCTTCAGCCATCACACCACACACTCACACACTAGGGGGAGGGAATTGAAGTAAATTTGATGTAAAATTACCACAACAAAAATACGCTAAATATATTAGCCGATAAAGGGGGCTAAACAATACACACACACCAAAGAAAAAACGATTTTTAAAGGTATTTTTTAAAACTGGAAAACTCTCACCCACGCCTAAGAGCTCATCTCTAGAAGCTGCTATAAGCCGTGGCAAACTAGATCTGAGGATGGGGGATGTGTAGCAGGGGATTATGGGTAGGGGAGGAGCTAGGAGCTCAGATCTTTTAGCTAGGTAAAGCTGCCGGCTCGGATCCGAGGACGGATCCGATACCCACAGGCTGCAGACCAAATAAAGTTAACTACTTCAGATTTAACGTTTTTATTTCATCAAATCTTTCAAGAACCTCTATAGGCCAAATAATACCTCTCTATCCAGATTGCATTCAGGGTTTCAGCTTAGACAGTTTCTGGTAAATTCTAGGAATGTAGCCAAGTAAACCTTCTCATCACTTATCAATAGCAGCTGCTCTAACTACAACATCAGTACTGTCATAAGAACATTTTAAAGAGTGTGAGACAGCATGTAAAATATTTCAGATTAGTCTTAGTCTCTGAGGAAGAGCAGCAATAAACTTTCTCATATTATCAAAAGATGCCAGCAGAAACTTGGACTTGCGAGCCTGACAACTCACTATTCTGAAGGCAAAAACAGAAGAATAAACTTTCTTCCCAAATCTATCCAATGCTTTCCCATCTTTGTCAGAAGAAATAGTATTAACTGGCAAAATATGTCTGAGAAGATGTTTTTGATATATAAATCTCTGCAAGGTCTGATATGGGGTTTGAAAAGAGAAATTTGTGAGTCTGTGGTTCCTTATATATCATTTATCAGACTTTTTGGGGGTAGGAGGTTGACTATCAGCAAACTGATGGCTGCCAATATAGAATCCTCTAATGCTGACAGTATAGGAGGAACAGCAACAAGCTGAAGAAAATCCACCTGTAAGCAGTCATAATATTTTTGCTGGAATTGTAGAATTTATTTCTGCTTCCACTGAAACAACTCTTTCATTCTGGCTATAGTATGATAAAAATAACTTTCTTCAGAATATGATTCCCCCTTCTGTAATATATGCATTTGAAGAAACACAAAACAAATCTAATTCTGACCTTCACCGTGAGAATCAGAATCTGAGAGAGACAGAGAGAGAGAGAGAGAGAGAGGGAAATATTTTCTTTTAAAATTCTGGGAATAATTAGAATTTACAGATTGAAAGGCTTGAAATAACCCCTTATCAAACCCCAGACAATCTTCCCTGTCCCTTCTGTGTGAAACATAAGAAACAAAAGGTTTAACTTTCTGTTTTCTTTTCCTGGGACGCACTCCAGAAAAAGACAGAATCATGGATGAGTCTTTTCCCTGGGAATCAGTACAGCATCATCCACGTCCTCCTCCAATACTGACAAGTGGGGTTCTCACTTGCCTGTAGAGGACAGCCAAAGAACCACAGAAAAAATATGCCTGTCTCCTCGTTCTTAGCAGCTTCTCAAGAAGCTACACCAGAGGAATTGAAAGAAACCAATGAGCAGTCTGAGGTCCCTGAAATAGCCAAAGCAGAGTAACTCATCGGCAGCTGAGGTGAAGAAGAAGCTGACTTGAAGACCAAAGACTCTCTTACAACTTTCTTCTTCTTGCTGATGAAAGACGGGAAAAATGAGCCTGAAGCTTGATTCGTGCTCTACCAATAAAAGTGTCTGACATGTAGATAGTTTAACCTAGAAGAGCCAGTGTTATAAACTCACTGGAACTTTACAGTTGTAAGGTAAAATTTTAATGACAGCCCCATGAAACCTCTAGTACTAGTCCCTATCCACTCATGCTGTGCTGAGGTCAATAAAAAGGCCAAAACATGCAAGTCTACAGCTAGTGGGGATTGGCTTTTCTGGTCTGACTATAACTATAAAGATTTAAAAAGTAAAAAAAAGTCATGGGCATTCAGAAACCATGTAGCTGAAAAAAAGAAGTTATATCTTACCATAAACTTCTATCTGTGTTATTGATCTTCTTCCATTCATCAGTGATGGGTTCGGTTCCTAGCCCCTCGGAACCGTGTCGGCCTAATACCAAGCTCGCATACACTAAAACCCCATGAGCTAAGCTGCTACCCACAATGCCCTTCTCCCTGTTACCTCAGATCGAATTTGCATAAGACATAGGGATAAAGCAGAGGCCATTTCTGCGCAAAAACCCTGACACACCACAAGGACCCATGAGATCCATCAGGAGCCTTTGGTGGGGGGCGGAGGGTGGGGTCTGATGACTGGAAGATCAATGACACAGATGGAACATTATGTAAGACATAACTTCTTTTTCTGATGTTGTTAATCTTCTTTCCATTCATCACTGATGGGACAGAATCCCAAGCTACCTGAGAAACCTGGGTGGCCCTTATGGAAGAACATTCCTGAGCACCATTGAGCCGAAGGCCGGTCTTCCCCTGGAGACCATATCCAACTTGTAATGTTTGATGAAAGTGTATGGTTTAGCCCAAATGGCAGCTGCAAAAATGTCGTCCATAGAGGTCCTGGAGTGAAAGGCTACAGAGGTTGCTATAGCTCTAGTTGAATGTGCTTTGATATTGTGAGGTCTAGGCTTGTTTGCACATGAATATGAAAAAGAAATACAATCTCTGAGCCACTTTGACTTTTGAAACAGCATATCCCATTCTTGGACCAGAGAAAGAAATGAAAAGTTGGTCTGACTTGCGGATAGATTTAGTCCTGCGTGGTAAAAACGTAGTTGCCTATGCACATCCAAGGAATGTAGGCAGTATTCTCCTTTATTTGAATAGTTCGGGAAAAACACTGGGAGCATGATGGATTGGTTCACAAAAAAATCAGAAACCACTTTGGGGAGAAAAGATGGATTCGTACGTAGAGATACTCTGTCTTTATGAAATATTAGGTATGGTATCTTGATGCATAAGGCCTGTAATTCTGAGATCCATCTAGCTGAAGTGACAGCTACCAAAAAGACAGATTTCCACGAGAGAAATTGGAGGTCACATTTTGCAGCAGGTTCAAAGGGGGGTTAAGATAGTGACTGCAGTACTAGTAACAGATTGCATGTCTCTAAAGGACACCTAATTGGATGTCTGCTGTGAAATATTTCTTTGAGAAAGGTTTTGCATAGGCGAATGGACATAAGTGGAGTGCCCTCTAAACCGATAAGGAAATTGGAAATTGCTGCTAAATGGACTCGTATGTTAGAGGCTGATGCTCCATTTTCAAAGAACTCAGATAGGTATTGAAGGATGAAAGAGACCAGAGCTGAGAAAGGGTCTAGCATCCACTCTTTAGACCATATAGAAAACCTTTTCCATTTATCTCTATAAAGTTTTCTGGTGGATGATTTATGGGAGGCCAGAATAATATCGCAAGCCGGTGAGGAAAGGGCTTCCTGATGGCAACTAACGAAAGTGGAAAAAGCAAACCGTCAGCTTGAGACTGGACAAATTTGGGTGAGTCAACCTTTGGGGGTGAGAAATCAAGTCTGGATGAGTCTCCAGGATCCATGGAGGCTGTAACAGATGAGGCCGGAGGAAGGGGAACCACACTTGACGAGACCAGAATGGGGCAATGAGGATCACCTTGCATCTCAACCGAGTAGCTTTCTTTAAGACTAAAGGTATCAAGGGAATTGGAGGATATACGTAGAGGAGACCCATGGGCCAATTGTGAGTCAGAGCATCTCTTGGGGACTCCTCCTCTGGGGGAAAAAGGGCAAAGTAGCTGCTGCATTTGTTGTTCATAGGGGAGGTGAAGAGGTCGCAGTAGGGCTGGCCCCATTGGTGGAAAATTTCTGCTGTCACTCTGGGATTGAGAGACCACTCATGTGGAAGGAGAATGCATCTGCTCAACCTGTCTGCAATCATGTTGGAACTCCCTGGGATGTGCATTGCTAATAGAAAGAGGTCAGAAGCTATCGCCCAGTGCCAAATTCTTATGGTCTCTCAACACAGGGAGTAGGAAATGGTTCCTCCTTCTTTGTTGATGTACCAGACTACTGACATATTGTCTGACTGAATTGCAATCGTTCCAGGGGAAGAAGTGGATGTAATGCCTGCAACGCTAACAGCACTGCTCTTAACTCCAGAACATTGATATCCAGAATGGCCTCTAAGCTCAACCACGTGCCTTGCACTGTCTTTCCCTGAAAATGGCCCCCCCACCCTATCAGGGAGGCATCTGTGGTCACAGTGGCGTTGGGTTGAGGGGGCTGAAAGGGATGACACCAAAGTTCTGCATCTAGCCTCATCCACCAGAGGAGCTCTTGCTTGCAAGATTTGGTTATGAGCACCTGTGAGTTTAGGGGGTGAAGATTTGCAAACCACTGGGACACTGGGAGCCACTGTAACTGTCTCATGTGTAACCTTGCCAGTGTAACTATAGAGATGGCTGCAGCCATGGACCCCAGAGCCTGGAGAACTTCCCTTGCTGACACCTTCTTTTGACAGAGTATCACACGCACTTGCAATCTTAACCTCTGAAGCCTGTGAGCTGGGAGAGATACCAGACAGGATAGAGTATCAAAAACTGCCCCTATAAATTCCAGCTGTTGGGTAGGTTCTAAGTTGAATTTCCCCCAGTGTACAGTGATTCCCAGGGACTCTGCTAGTGAAAGGGCATATCAGATGGCCATAGTCAGAAGAGGCTTGGTGGGGGCAGAGAGGAGCCAATCATTTAAATATGGAAACATCTGGAATCCTTGAAGTCTCAGATGAGCTGTCACCACTGCTAGGCATTTCGTGAACACTCTGGGGGCCGTCGAGAGACCAAATGGCAGGGCTCAAAACTGGTAATGATTGGCTCCTAGCCAGAAGCGAAGGAGACTCCTGGAGTGTTTATCCATTTTGATGTGGTAATACGCATCCCGGAGGTCTATCGAGCACATCTAAACATCCTACCTTAAAAAAGGGAGAATGGACTGAATAGTGACCATGCGGAACTTGGTTTGCACAACTGATTTGTTTAAGTGGCTGAGATCTGAGATCCAGGATGGGTCTTCAGTCCCTTTGGCACTAAAAAAAATCTTGAGTAAAACCCGGATCTGCATTTGTCTGAAGGGACTGGTTGAATGACTCTTTTTTGACACAGCTTTGCTATCTCTGAAGCTGCTTCTACCCTTTGATTGGGTGGAATATCGGGAAGGTTTTTTGTAGGTTTTGGGCAGGAGATTAAAGGGATGTAGTAGCCTCTGAAGATTATTTTCTGCACCCATCGATCAAGGGGTTGGGAGGGTGGCCAAATGGTTAAGGTGTTTGCCTTGCAAGCAAGGTGGGTCACAAGTCTCACAAGACAATGGCTAGGCTAAATGGCTTGCATTTGCAAGTAGGGGCAGTTGAATCTCTATGATCCTGAACTCTATTTGTAATAGAACACCAGGCAGTTTGGTGCAGAGAAAAATGAGCCCCGACTGCTTCCAAAGGAAAGCAATCGGGCAGCTCTTCAGGAGCGCTGATAAGACCGCCCATTGAAGGAATCTCTGGAGTCTTGATTTTGGGGACTCCCTCTGCCCCTAAAGGGGCATCTTCCACCATTGAAACCCCCTCTGCTTCTGGGGGAATCCTTGCCACATGTGTTATGGAAAGGACCCTGAGATTTCTTGTACCAGATTTTCCCACTCCTCTGGTTCCTGGAAAAAGAACGGTGAGGCTTGGGAAAACATAGGCCAATGGCAGACAGAGTCTTTCCATCTTGCTCACACCTGGATAGCATGTCCTTCACTTTAGAACCAAACAAGGAAGATGGTTCAATAGGGGCGTTCAAAAAGAAGGACTTGAAGGAGTCAGTAAGATGCAGATGTGCATCCAGGCATGACACCTCATGACTATGCCTGCCCCCGCAGCTCTGGCCACCCCTTCGGTTGCGTGGGAGAGCAGCCTCATGGACAAATTGGAAATAGATTCAAGGGAGGCAAGTTCAGAGGCAAACTTGTCCCATGCCTCGTCAGAAACTTGACCAGCGAGAGATCCAGAATGTTTGGTAATCAGATCTCTTTGAAGCCTCTTGAAGTGTGCCAAGTAGTTCAGGGACCTGACAGCAAAGGTCGCTGAAGCAAAAACTCACTTACCCAACCTGTCCACAGCCCAAGACTCGCTGTTGGGTGGGTGGATAGTAGGACTTTCTTCCACTAGATCCTTTTTAGTGGCCACCACCACCACCATAGCATCAACTGGCAAACCTCTGGACCAGTGTGGATGCTCTTCTGGGGGAGAAAATATCTTATCAGGTCTCCGGGGAATGGCCTCAATAGAGTCAGGGTTCTGCCAAGCATGCTGCACAATGAGCTGGATTAACTCATCAGCACGTGGGGTCACCCAAGAGATAGAAGACCAGGAGTGAAAAGCCTGCAGGAGCACGGATATCTCTGAGGAAGGGTTGGAGGTTTTCCAGCCACCCCTGTGTTTTAATATTTCCAGGATGTCTCCGAAGGAGACATCATCCAGGGGTGACCATGGGGACCCCTCCCCATCATCCTGGGAAAGACAGACCCAAGTCCCAGAGCGGGATGAGTCTTAGGAACATTTGGTATCCCTCTGGCCGTCAACAGCTGATCCAACAAGCGCACCACATCAAGTTCGGATAGACTCCTGGTGGACCTTGTGGACACTCCTGAAGGGGAGTCAGGTCGGTCCAAAAAGGGATTGTACATTTGACCCAGGAACGGATCCAAGGAAGGGCAGCATCGGGTCTGTGGTGTCTGAGCTAGTGGCGCCGTAGTCTCTAATTTGAAGACAGGTAGCAAAGGAATCAGTGGACTAGTAAAAGGACTCATTGCCGAAGCGGAGCTCGTAGTCGATGTCATCATTTCCAAAGAAACTGTATGGGTCGGAACCATTTTCAGTGTGGTCAAAGGCAAAGTCGGTGCTGTAGCTGTAGTCGAAGGCAAGGTCAGTGACATAGCTGAAGTGGAAGGCAAGGTCGGTGTCGTAGCTGAAGTGGAAGGCAAGGTCGGTGCCGTAACGGTCAGGGCCGAGGGTGGCACCGACGTCAGAAATCCGGTAATGTCCATGGCTTGAGTCAATATAGTAATTGGAGCAGAGCTCAGAACAGTAGTAGCAGTCAGAGTTGAAGTAGCAAGTCTATGCGCCAATGAAGTTTTGTGGGCCTTATGTTTAAGTGTCTTACTCCTATCACCAGCCAGTGAAGACGGATCAGAATGGGGACGTTTCTTGTCCTTTATTGCAGGGGTTGAGACCTCTGACACAGAAAGGGCCTCTGTGAAAGGAGAAGTGATAAGGCCTTTCAAAATCAATTTATTTTTCCTCTCATTCAGCGTCCCCTGACTGAAACTTTGGCAAATTTGACAAGGGGGTTTAACAGAGAGGTGAGAAACCCCCAGACAATAAACACAGTCATCTTGAGAGTCGCTGTTTGGGAGTTTACCATTGCAGAGGTGCAATGTTTAAACCCCAAAGTCCCTTTTTTGTCAGACATTTCCACACACACACAAATCACCAGTTAACAAGAATACTAAACACCTAAAAAGACAAGAAAAGGAAGAAGAAAAAGAAAGAAGATACCAACGATGGTAACAAGCGATACCACAAGGGTAAAAAGAGGGTTTACCAATGATGGTAAAAAGAATTACCCAATGGGTAGAGCTAGTTAGAAAAGATACAATAACAGTAAAACAAGTGAAATAGAAGGGAAACGATTTAGGAAGTGACTAAATAAGGTATAAATATCCAAAAATACAAAAAGTATCAAGAAAAATAACACTTAGCTTGAGAGCTCAGTGAAACACTGCTATATGGCTACGCGGCAAACGAGATCTGGGGTAACAGGGAGAAGGGCATTGTGGGTAGAAGCTTAGCTCGAGAGTTTTTTGGTGTATGTGAGCTTGGTATTAGGCTGACATGGTTCCGAGGGGCTCAGAACCAAACCCATCAGTGATGAATGGAAAGAAGATTAACAACATCAGATTTGCCTTCTCTGACTTGGTATATTTCAGTCTATTTTTCAGCCATTCAGTCTCTTTGTTTTGGGACTCACTCTAGAGGGCCCTGACATTTCAAACGGTTATCTTTAATAGAAATAATAGCTAATAGAACGCACACACTTTACAGATCTAAAACAATGATAATCGAGAACATACAGTGTATAACCAGCTTAGTTACAATTGTAAGGGGATCAATGTTTGATTGAGATTTTAACCAACAATACTTGATTACACATAAATTATGTACTTACCGGAATGTCAGATTTCTCTCGTCTCTGTCCAGACATTGGAAGAGCAGGACTGGTGCCTTTAGCACCTTCTAGTAATGGCAACAAACTCCACAGAAGCTCAAATCCCTCCCTAAACATAATCTCTCCTGCTGTGAGTCTTCCAGATCAAGCATGCCCATTATAGACAACAGCCTCAGTAAGAATAAGAAGTTATGTACTCACCATAACGTTCCATGTTAGTTGTCTTCTTCTCGCCTTCTTTCTTGCTGGATGGGTTCAGAGCCGAACCTCGGCTCTGACTCAGCCTAATACTAAAGCTCAAGAGCTAGTTTTACCGGCTCGAGGCTAACCTATGTCCCATAATGCTAGGCATCATATACCCAGATCTCGTTTGATAGCTAACACTATGGACAAAAACATGTCCCACCACAAGAAAGGATAAATCTATGAACTCTATACAACTATGAGCCCCACAGCCTGTCTTTCACCAGGGCTACCAAAAAGGGGACAAGAGCTCTAGGTGAAGGGGTAATCGTGGTGACAAAGAAAGTCTCATCCAATACTCTAGGTCTTTCCAGGCTAGGGGGATGGAGGGTGGGACGCAAGAAAGAAGGCGAGAAGAAGACAACTAACATGGAACGTTATGGTGAGTACATAACTTCTTAATGTTAAGTTGTCAATCTCACCTTCATTCTTGCTGGATGGACAGCGTCCCTAGCACCTTAGTACTGGGTGGCTCAATGGAACAGACTCTTGAGTACAGTGGAACCAAAATCAGCACGATTTCTGGAGGCAATATCCAGTTTGTAATGAGAATTAAAGGTATGAGGGGAGGCCCATGTGGTCGCTGCACAAATAGAATCCATAGGTAACCTGGCTTGAAAAGCAACTGAGGAAGCTAATGCTCTAGTTGAATGAGCTCTAGGTTTGGTAGGGAGCTCCTTATGCCTCAATTGATATATTAAAGTGATGAGAGGTCAACCATCTGGACAAGGTCACTTTAGAAACTGGAAGGCCTTGCTTCCCTTCTGCGTAAGATAAGAAGAGTTGCTCTGATTTTCTCGTTAGTTTAGTTCTATCCAGATAGAAGCGTAGCTACCAGTGAACATCCAAGCAATGTAATCTTCTCTCAGCTCTGTCAGTGTAATTTGGAAAGAAAACTGGGAGATCAATGGTCTGATTGAGATTTTTTTCAGATAGAACCTTAGGTAAAAAGGATGGATTAGTCCTAAGAGCCACTCTATCTTTGTGAAAAACAAGATAAGGGGGGCGCACAGATAGTGCTTGTAGTTCTGAAACCCTTCTGGCTGAGGTAATAGCTACCAGGAAAAGTGTTTTCCATGAGAGCAGTTTTAACGAGCAGGAGGCAGCAGGCTCAAAAGGAGGCAGAATTAATGATGACAGTACCAAATTTAGATCCCACAGTGGAGGAGGGTCTTTGACTGGGGGCCTAAGTAATAGGGTACCCTTCAGAAAGGCTTTGCAGAGCTTGTGGGACATAATGCTAGATTCTGACAAGCCAACGTGGAAATTTGCAATAGCCGCCAGCTGGACTCTGATAGTGGCTGAAGAGGAACCTTTCTGGAAAAGTTCCGCTAAAAAATCTAGAACTGTTTGGACAGGAGCAGTGAAGGGGTTGACTTGATTTTTCCTTGCCCAAATAGAGAAACGTTTCCATTTGCTAGCGTACGTCCTCCTGGTGTTAGACTTGTGAGAGGCAATGATAATCTCACGTACTGAATGAGAAATTAAGGGAAGCCTGGCTAGGGTTGGAAATGGAGTAACCAAGCTGTGAGGTTGAGAGATGAAAGGGATAGGTGCAGCCTGCCCGATTGATGGGTCAGCAGGTCTGGCACTGGGTCCAGATGCCAGGGCTGCTCCAGCAGGTGACGTTGTAGGAATGGAAACCAGACTTGTCGGGGCCAGTAAGGGGCAATGAGGATCATCCTGGATCTCAAGGCAGTTGCTTTCTGGACTAACTGTGTGATTACGGGAAAAGGGGGAAAGGCATAAAGGAGACCTCGGGCCATTCGTGGGCTAGAGCATCTCTGGGAGAGAGGCTAGGAAGAGGAAAGAGGGTGAAGAAGTCCTGACACTTGCTGTTTTGCGGGGTTGCGAAAAGGTCGCAGCAAGGCTGACCCCACCTTCTGAATATTTGATCCACTACTAGTTGGTTGAGAGACCACTCGTAGGGCAAGAGAATGTCCCTGCTCAGCCTGTCTGCTATAACACTGGACTTTCCGGGAATGTGTTTTGCTACCAGAAACCAGTGAGAAGAGATCGCCCATTGCCAGAGACTGAGCGCTTCCCGACAAAAAGGATAGGACCTGGTTCCTCCCTGTTTGTTGATGTACCATACTACGGACATATTGTCTGTCTGAATTGCAATCGTCCCGGTGGGAAGAGAGTTCTAGAGGGCCTGCAACACCAACAGCACCGCTCTCATCTCCAAGACATTGATGTGCAAGTGGCACTTGAATGGTTCCCATGTGCCCTGGACTGTCCTGCCCTGAAAATGCACCCCTCCACCCGATCAGGGAGGTATCCGTTGTCACGGTGGCAACTGGAGGGGGAAGAACAACCAGTCTGCCTTGAAGCACCTGAGGTGAGACCATCCACCAAGCTAGGTGTCGTTTGCATGACCGAGTGATGAAAATATTGTGCGACATGGGATGCTGCTGAAAGGACCAGGAGAAAAGCATCCACTGTAGTATCCGCATATGAAAGCGAGCTAGGGGGACTAAGGTGATTGTTGCAGCCATTAGACCCAGCGTTTTCAGTACAAGCCTGGCTTGGATTCTGTCCTCCTGTAGTAGGATTTGAACGTAACTGCGAATGTCTAACACTCTTTGTGTAGGTAGTTTTGCTGACAACTCCACCGTGTTTAACACGGCGCCTATGAAGGTAATATGCTGACAAGGCAGACTTTTCGAAATTTATGGAGATGCCTAGCGCTTTGCACGTTTGTACAGCGTAATCCCTGGCTTGAAGTAACTGGTGCCTGGTGGTGGCAGAAAGGAGCCAGTCGTCCAAATATGGAAACACCTGGAATTCTCGACATCTCAGGTGAGCCGCAACCACTGCCATGCATTTGGTAAACACCCTGGGGGCTGTGGTGAGGCCAAAGGGCACGGCTCTGAATTGATAGTGACTGGCTCCCAGCCGGAAGCGGAGAAACCTCCTGTAGCGCCTGTTCATTTTGATATGGTAGTACGCATCCTGAAGGTCTATAGAGCACATCCAATTGTCCTGACCCAAAAAGGGAAGAATGGACTGTAGCGTGACCATCTGGAATTTTGTTCTTTGAACCGATTTGTTCAGTCTGCTGAGATCCAAAATAGGTCTCCAGTCCCCTGTCTTTTTTGGTACCAAAAAGAATTTGGAGTAGATTCCGGACCCTTGTTGGTCTGCTGAGACTGGCTGGATGGCTCTTTGTAAAAGCAGCTTTGAAATTTCTAGTGCTGCTTGGTCTCTCAGACCAGGTGGAACGTCTGGAAGAGGCCGTTTTGGCTGATGTGGGGTGTGGATAAAGGGGATTTTGTAACCCTCGGATATGATCGACTGTACCCATCTGTCTTGCGTAAGAGAGCGCCAGGCTTTTGGGTACAGCGAAAGTCTTCCCCCAACTGCCTCCGAAGGTGGACAGTTGGGCAGCTCCTCAGGGGTGCTGAAAGGGTTTGTCAAAGAACGATTCTCTGCTACCCTGATTCTGCGGACCCCCCCCCCCGCTCCTAGGGCGGCGTCTATTGTTGTTCCCTCCTCTGCCTCTGGAGGGAAGCTCACCACGTGCGTCCAGCAGAACTCCTTGAGGTTTGCGGAACCACATTTTCCCACCCTTCTGACCCTTAGGATATGGTCTAGAAGGGGAGGAAAAACGGACTCCCAATGCAGAAAGAGTCTTGCCTTCTTGTTCGCACCTGGTTAAGGTATCCTACACTTGAGGTCCAAAAAGAGCAGAACCATCAAAGGGAGTGTTAGTAAAGGACGCCTTGAAGGGGTCAGCAAAATTACAGAGCCACATCCAGGCGTGTCTCCTTAGAGCAACACCTGTACCCGCAGCTCTACTTGTTCCATCGGCTGCATAAGAGATGAGCCGCATGGAAGAGTTAATGATAGAGTTCAGGGTCCCCAGCTGGGAATTGATCTTTTCCTGAGACCCCACAGCTGCTGGGTCCTGCAATGTTTCACCCAGTTCTTTGAGAAGGTCTCTCTGAAGTCAGGTGAAATGGCATAAATAGTTCAGTGACCGCATGGCAATGGTCGCTGAAGAAAACATCCACTTGCCGTACCTATCCATAGTCCTAGATTCCTTGTTAGGAGGATGGACAGGTACTGAAGGGTCAGCCAACTCCTTCTTAGTGGCTGCCGCCACCACCATGGCATCCACGGGGACACCCTTAGAGAGAAACTGTTTGTCTGTCGGGGAAGTAATAAATTTAGTGGGCCTCCGGGGAGTTGGTTCCATAGTATCCGGAGCCGTCCACGCCTTCCGAGCCACCACCTCCAAAAGTGGGTTGAAAGGCGGGGACACCCAGGAGGTGGAAGGGTGAGAGCCGAATGCATCCAGGTACACCGACTCATCCTCGGATGGGTTAAGGGCAGACCAGTTCCCCCTCTGTTTGAGGATCTCTAAGATGTCAGAAAAGGAGACATCCTCAGAGGGGGACCTTGGGGACCCTTCCGAATCATCCAGGTCGGTGTCAGATGTCACTGACTCAGGAGAGTCAACATGTTTCCTCTTACATGTCCTCTTCCGAGGGGGCTCCCCCAAAGGATCAGGGGAGGCCTCGGAAGAGGAAGGAAAGGCCCAATGGGGCAGCCTGGAGTGTCGGTTCTCCTCGCTTGGGGTCGGGAGGGTAGGCAGGGGCTGAAGCAGGCACCGTAGAGGGAGGGGCCGAGGAGGCCGACCGTGGCACCGGTATAGGAGCCAGCACGCTCCTCATGAACTCAAAAGCACCCCTGTCAGGCAGGGAAGAAGGACCCAACTCCGAGGAGATGAGAGCTCCCCCCGGCACCGAGAGGGATGGCTCCGAGGCCGATGTTGGGGCTGAACTCACCTGCGCCGAGGCTCCGAGAGGGAGAGAAGGGTCAAACAAGGGTCCGATGCCACTCACCCCCTCAAAGCCGACCAGGGAGTCTCAGCGCCTGGATCCCTCCAAGGACGGAGCCAAGGATGGGATCGGAGCCGACGAAGGAACCGACAGAATAGGGATCGGTTCCGATGCCCCCACAGTACTCACCTTGACGACCTCCGGCTCCGATCTCAGCAGAGTAGTCGGAGGAGGAACTTGAGTGGGTGTAGGGGTAGCCCCTGTCTGTTGAGATGGGCTATGTAGCAACTGGGCCAGTGCCTGCGACTTCAAAAGCCAGCTGTCTACCCTCTCGAAGTCATGGTCCAAAAGCCTGGAAGACCTAGAGGAATGAGATCTATGGCTCCGCTCCAACAACAGAGGAGACTTTGGAGCCGATCTAAGTGACTCGAGAGACGGAGACCTGGAGCGCTTTCTACTCGGGGACGGCTCCGACACTAAGGTCGGAGCCGACTGAGGCCTAGGTGCCTCGGTTCCAGCCAGAACCGACAAGACAGCAAGAGAACCGCTCGGAGCCGGCTCCAAACATGGAGCCGACGATTTGGCGGGCTTTGGAGGTTTTCCAGTCATGGTCTTAGCCGAAGAACCTTCAGGCTTTAACAAGCCTCTAAGAATGAGTTTATTTCTGTGCTTTTGCAGGACTCTAGGGCTGAAAGCATGGCAGATGGAACAAGAGTCCTGCAGGTGCAGAGGGCCCAAACAATACACACAAGAAGTGTGACCGTCTGTCAGAGACATCTTCTGACAGCACGAGTCACACTTCTTGAAACCCGATACCTTAGTATCCTTAGACATACTAATGTAAAAATTACACTAATATATACAATAAAAAACTACAAAAAGCAGAAAAAAAAAAGGGAAACTACCACTAAACAGAGGGATAGAATTCCACACACACACAGAACAAGTAAGGGAAAACTGTACTACTAAGGGGAGGGTCAGAGGCCCAACCACCTTAAGGGTGGAGAAAAAAGGGGGATTTAGCAACTAAAGGGGAGGAAAACTAGTCGCTAACTTCACTAACACTAAAAAGGTAAAATAGGAAAAAAATCTGACAGAAAAACTATCTATAAAGCTATTAATAATAAAATACGACCTGGAGCCGGTGAAAAACGCAACCTCGTAGCTGAAGCGGCAAACGAGATCTGGGTATATGACACCTAGCATTAAGGGGCATAGGTTAGCCTCGAGCCGGTAAAAATAGCTCTCGAGCTTTAGTATTAGGCCGAGTCGGAGCCGAGGTTCGGCTCCGAACCCATCCAGCAAGAATGAAGGCGAGATTGACAACTTAACATCTATTGGATATCAATCATAACCTCTAAAGATCCCCATAGACAATTGTTAAGAGCTGCTGGGTGGGTTGTTACATTGTACAGAAGGAGATCAGAGAAATCTAAAATTCTGGTAAGTACATAACTTAACATATTTCTCAGGTCCTATCCAGACACTAGAGCAACAGGTCAGAATCCCCAGCTAACACAGGTGGCCTGCAACAGTAAGCCTTTAAAAATGTTAGTTCCAAAGCAAATCCTTGTCCTAGAAATAGAGTCCAGATTGCAATGTTTGGAAAAAGTTATGTAAAGAGGACAAAGTCACTAGTGCTGTAATATCTTGAAGTGGAAGATTCTGAAAAAAGGCCATAGACATGGTTTGAGCCCTGCCAGAGTGTGTTTTCGGATGAACCAGCAGATCCTTGACTGCCTGATCATAATAAAATGAAATACAATCTTTAATTCACTTACCCGGTAAGAACTATTTGATATCAGTCATAACCTCCAAAGATCCCCATAGACAATTGGGAAGAGCTGCTGGGTGGGGTGTTACAGTGTCCAGAAGGAGACCAGAGAAATTTAAAATACCAGTAAGTACATCACATATTTCTCAGGTGGAAATCTTCTGACCCAATTTAACTGGTTAAAAACTTAATAAAGCTGTTCATCCTTTCAAAAGGCTTTAGTATGGTCCAAATTAACTCGTAACAATAAGGCAGTGCAACAAATACTCCACTTTATTGGAGTACTTTGGAAAAATTACAGGAAAATGGATATACTGGTTCAAATTAGTTTGTGATGCCACTTTTGTTGAATTTGTTTCTATAAAAGAGACCCTTAATGGAAAACAATATATGGAAATTGTGAAGACAAGGCCTGCAACTCCGAAACTCATCTTGCTGAGGTTATGGCTACCAGAAATTCAGTCTTCCAAAAAAAGAAACTTACTATCTGCCAAGCTATCTGGTTCAAAGAAAGGTTTTGTTAGAGATTCCAGCAAGAAATGTAAACCCAAAGCAAGTGCTGATCTAGTTAAGGGAGGTCTCAAATGAAAGATACCTTTAAGGAAGGTCTTACAAGACTTGCATGCAACCAGCAAATGACCTGGAAAGAGGAAATGGTAGACAAATAATCCTTTACAGTACTGAAACTAACTATTTTATTATATACAGTGGATATACATCCCTGTTAAAATGCCAGGTTTTTGTGATATAAAAAATGACACCACAATAAATCATTTCAAACCTTTTCCCACCTTTAATGTGACATATAACCTGTACAATTCAATTGAAAAACAAACAAATCTGTTAGGGGAAAAAAATATAAAAAAATAAAAAAACATACAATACGCTGGTTGCATGAGTGTGGATACCCTTAAACTAATACTTTGTTGTGTGTGCACACCCTTAAACTAATACTTTGTTGAAGCACCTTTTCATTTAATTACAGCATTCAGTCTTCTTGGGTACACACCTGCCACCAATTAAAGAGACTCTGGTTAACCCCAAATAAAGTTCTGCTGTCCTAGTAGGATTTCCTGACATTTACCCAGTTGCCTACTACAGCAAAAGCCATGGTTTGTAGAGAGCTTACAAAGCATCAAAGGGATATCATTGTTGAAATGTATCCGTCAGGAGAATGGTAAAAGAAATTTCCACAGCACCGGATACCCCATGAAACACAGTGAAGATAGTCATCAAAAAGTGGACAAAATATGGGACAACAGTAATGTTGCTAAGAACTAGACGTCCCTCCAAAATTGATGAAAAGACAAGATGAAAACTGGTCAGGGAGGCTGCCAAGAGACATACAGCAACACTGAAGGAGCTGCAGGAATTTCTGGCAAGTACTGGTTGTGTACTACATGTGACACAATCTTCCGTATTCTCCATATGTCTGGACTATGGGGTAGGGTTGCAAGACGGAAGCCTTTTCTTACACAGAAATTACATCTAGGCCTGGCTAAAATTTCCAAAACATCAAGTCTCCCAAAAGCATGTGGGAAAAAGTGTAATGGTCTGATGAGACCAAGATTGAACTTTTTGGCCACAATTCCAAAAGGTACATTTGGCGCAAAAACAACACTTTGCATCACCAAAAGAACACCATCCCCATAGTGAAGCATGGTGGTGGCAGTATCATACTTTGGGGTTGCTTTTCTTTAGTTGGAACTGGGGCTTTAGTCAAGGTGGAGGGAATTATGAACAGTTCCGAATACCAGTCACTTTTGGCTCAAAACCTTCAGGCATCTGCTAGAAAGCTGAAGATTAAGGGGAATTTCACCTTTCAACACGACAATGACCCCAAGCATACATCCAAATCAACAAAATAAGAAGTTATGTACCTACCATAACGTTCCATGTTAGTTGTCTTCTCTCGCCTTCTTTCTTGCTTGATGGGTTCGGAGCCGATCCTCGGCTCCGACTCGGCACTTGCTAAGCTCGAGAGTCACTTTTACCAGCTCGAGGCAGCCCCATATCCCATGATGCAAGGCGGTAAGTACCCAGATCTCGTTTGATGACAAAGGGCAGTAGCACCAAGCATAAAACACTTCCCAAAGGAAGAAAGAAAGAAAGAAAGCCTACAGGATGTAAGAAAGACCAGGACTGAATGGTCTTCAGCATAATAACTCCTTAGAGAAACAAGGTCTGTCCAGGCTCGGGGGAAGGTCGCAAGAAAGAAGGCAAGAGAACACTAACATGGAACGTTATGGTAGGTACATAACTTCTTAATGTTAAGTTGTCAATCTCGCCTTCATTCTGCTTGATGGGACCGCCCCTAGCACCTCTATCCTGGGTGGCTCAATGGAACAGACTCTTGAGGACTGTAGAGCCAAAACTGGCTCTATCCCTGGAGGCCAAGTCCAATTTGTAATGGGAAACCAAAGTATGAGGAGTGGCCCAAGTGGCCGCTGCACAAATAGTGTCTAAAGGAAGTCTAGCTTGAAAGGCTGTAGAAGTAGCTAAGCTCCTAGTTGAATGTGCTTTAGGTTTTGAGCACAGCTGTTTTCCCCTGAGCAGATAAATTTCAGAGATGACCAAGAAAGCCATCTAGACAAGGTCACTTTAGAGACAGGAAGGCCTTTCTTGTTATCCGTGATAGGAAACAAAAAGTTGATCAGATTTCCTAAATTTTTAGTTCTGTCCAAATAATATCTGAGTTGGCGGTGGACATCAAGATAATGTAGTTTTTGTTCGGCTCTGTCTGAATAGTTTGGGAAAAATACAGGAGATCAATGGATTGATTCAAATTGGTCTTTGAGGCGACCTTAGGCAAAAAGGTTGGATTAGTTCTCAATGATACTCTGTCTTTGTGAAAACCAAATAGGGGGGTCGAACCGATAGAGCATGAAGTTCAGACACCCTCCTGGCCGATGTAATAGCTACTAGGAATAAAGTTTTCCAGAAAGAAATTTTAGGGAGCAAGAAACAGCTGGCTCAAGGGGAAGAATCAAGGATGTCAGCACTAAATTTAGATCCCATTGAGGAGGAGGATTCCTGATTGGAGGCTTTAGCAGGAAAATTCCTTTCAAGAAGGCCCTACAAAGCCTATGGGACATAATATTGTGATCTGCAATCCCGACATGAAAGTTCGAGATAGCAGCCAATTGAACTCTGACTGTGGAAGAAGAGGAGCCTGCATGAAAAATCTCTGCTAAGAAGTCCAGGACTGCCTGAACAGGGGCAGTGAAAGGATCAATATTCTTGACATTAGCCCAATAAGAGAAACGTTTCCATTTGCTTGCATAAATCCTCCTGGTAGAGGATTTTAAAGAAGCTACTATGATGTCTCTAACAGGGTTAGAGAGCAAAGGAAGCCTGGCTAAGGAAGGAAGTGGAGCAACCATGCTGTGAGGTTGAGAGAAGGGATAGACCGGTGCAGCTGACCGGATTGGTGAATCAGAAGATCTGGCACTGGGTCCAGATGCCACGGCTGCACCAAAAGGTGACGATGGAGGAACGGGAACCAAACTTGTCGAGGCCAGTAAGGAGCAATGAGAATCAATTTGGCTCTCAAAACGGTTGCTTTCTGGATAACTTGAGGGATCAGAGGAAATGGAGGAAAGGCATAAAGAAGTCCCTGGGGCCAATCCTGGGTCAGAGCGTCTCTGGGGATGGCCTGGAAGAGGAAGAGAGAGAAGAAGTCTGGGCATTTGCTGTTTCGGGAGTAGCAAAAGATCGCAACATGGACGACCCCATTCCAGAAAAATCTCTTCCGCTATAGATTGCTTGAGAGACCACTGTGAGGCATGAGAATAGCTCTGCTCAATCTGTCCGCTACAATGTTGGTTTTCCCAGGGATATGCATTGCTACCAGAAACCGATGAGAGGAGATTGCCCATTGCCATAGTCTGAGCTTCTCGACACAAGGGTAGGACTTGGTTCCGCACTGTTTGTTGATATACCAAACTACAGACATGTTGTCTGTGTGGACTGCAATTGTCCCTACGGGAAGAAAGTCGTTGAGGGCTTGCAACGTTAAAAGCACTGCTCTCATCTCCAGGACATTTATGTGCAGGTGGTACTCGAACGGCTGCCACGCCCCATGAACCATCCTGCCCTGATAATGACCCCCCACCCGATCAGGGAGGCATCCGTGGTGACAGTGGCTACCGGGATGGGGGTACAAAGTGTCTGCCTTGGTGAACCTGGGGAGATGTGATCCACCAAGCAAGATGTTCTTTGCAAGTCTGTGTCACCAGAATCTGGTGACGCATTGGAAGTTGTTGGTACGACCACTGTGTGAACAGCATCCACTGAAGAAGGCGCATGTAGAAGCGAGCCAGTGGAAGAAGAGTAATGGCCGCAGCCATGAGGCCTAATACCTTTAGAACCATTCTGGCCTGTACTTTCTTGTTGGCTAGAATGATCCTGACATGACTTTGAATGCCTGAAACTCTTTGATCTGTAAGGGTAGCTGACATCCGAACAGTGTTTAAGTTTGCGCCTATGAAAGTAATAGACTGGCAGGGCGATAAGGATGACTTTTCAAGTTGCTCGAGATGCCCAAAAGAGTACAAAGCTTTATTGTGTAATCCCTGGCTTGAATAAGCTGATGCCTGGTGGTGGCTGAAAGGAGCCAGTCGCCGAGATACGGAAACACCTGGAATCCTTGACGTCTCAGGTGAGCCGTGACCACTGCCATGCATTTGGTGAACACTCTGGGGGCTGTAGTGAGACCAAAGGGCAGGGCTCTGAACTGGAAATGACTGGACCCCAGCCGAAAGCGGAGAAATCTCCTGGAGCGTCTGTGAATTTTGATGTGATAGCACGCATCCTGAAGATCTATTGAGCACATCCAGTTGTCCTTCTGTAAGAAGGGCAGAATTGACTGAAGAGTGACCATTCGAATCTTGTCTTCCTCACAGACTTGTTGAGTCTGCTGAGATCCAATATTGGTCTCCAGTCTCCTGTTTTTGGGGACCAAAAGAACCTTGAGTAGATTCCGGCTCTGAATGGTCTGTTGTAACTGGCTGAATGGCTCTTTTTGCAGTAGTTTTGAGACTTCTAACTCTGCAATTTCCCTTAGACCGGTGGTACATCTGGAAGGGAATTTGAGGGGTAGAAAGGACTTTCCTCCGAAGGAATTATGTAACCCTTGGATATGATCGCCTGTACCCATCTGGCTTGAGTGAGGGAGTGCCAGGCTTCTGGGTACAGTGATATCTTCCCGACTGCCTCCAAGGAGGGACAGCCGGTAACATCTCAGGATGGTGAAAGGGCTTGTCAGAGAGAGGCTCTCTGTTTCCCTGGTTTTTTGGACCCCTCTGCCTCTAGAGCGCCTGTTGTTGTTACCCTCTGCCTCTAGGGGTAAACTGACCACGTGAAATCAATGACTCCTTGGGATTTATGAACCACATTTTGCCACCTTTCTGTCCTTTGGGGTAAGGTCTAGAAGGGGTGGAAAACGGACTCCTACGGCAGAAAGAGTCTTGCCGTCCTGCTCACACCTGGTCAAAGTTTCCTTCACTTGAGGGCCAAACAAAGCTGACCCATCAAAGGAGAATTTGTGAAGGACTTAAAGGGATCTGCAAAGTCACATAGCCGCATCCAGGCTTGGCGCCTAAGAGCCACACCTGTACTCGGCCCTACTCGCTCCATCAGCAGCATATGATATTAGCCACATGGAGGAGTTTGCAATGGAATTAAGGGTTCCTAGCTGCAAAGCAATTTTTTCCTGAGCCCCTGCAGCTGTAGGATCCTGTACAACATCACCTAGCTCCTTAAGGATATCCCTTTGGAGTCTGGTGAAGTGACATAGGTAATTCAGCGAACGCATAGCAAAGGTCGCTGAGGAAAACATCTGCTTACCGTACCTATCCATGGTCCTAGAGTCCTTATTAGGAGGATGGACGGGCACGGAAGGATCTGCAAGTTCCTTCTTGGTGGCAGCAGCCACCACCATTGCATGAGCGGGACACCCTTAGTGAGGAATTGCTTATCACACGGGCAGTAATAAATTTTGAAGGCCTCCTAGGGACTGGCTCTACAGAGTCAGGAGCAGCCCACGCCTTCGGGCAATAACCTGCATAAGGGGTCGAAGGCGGAGACACCCAGGAGGTGGAGGGCCGAGATCCAAACGCCTCTAGGTATACTGACTCATCCTCAGAGGGATTGGTGGGCCAGTTTCCCTCTGTCTAAGGAGTTCTAGGATGTCTGAGAAGGAGACATCCTCAGAGGGGATCTTGGGGATCCCTCTGACTCATCTAAGTCAGTATCTGAAGTGACAGACTCGGGGAGTCTACATGTTTCCTTACAGGTCCTCTTCCTAGGAGGATCTCCAAACATCAGGAGAATCCTCGGAAGAGGGGATATTCCCAATGGGGAAACCTGAGGCGGAGGATCTCTGGGTCCTGTAGCAAGAGAAGTGGCAGAGATGTCAACAGGCACTATAGAGGGAGGAGCTAAAGGAACAGACTGCTGGCTGATACCCGTGGCCAGCACACTCTTCATCACCTCAATGCTCCTCCCAGGAAGGTCCAAGAGAACCTGTTCAAGAGCTAGGAACTCCAGGGACCACCGAAGGGAAGTCTCCGAGGCAGATGTCGGAGCAGAGCTCACCAAGGCCGAGGCTCCAAGGGAAGAGCGGGTTCGGACAAGGGTCCGATGCTACTCACCCCTCGGAGGAGACCATGGAAGCCCGGCCACCGAATCCCTCTAAGGAAGGTCTCAAGAGGAGATAGAGTAGAGGCTGAAGGAACAGAAGGGGTATCTGTCCCTCAGCCGTAGCAGTAACCATTCGAAGACTCCAACTCCAAGCTCTGGGGTAGAGTTGAAGGAGGAACTGCAATGGGTGTGGACCAACAGCCGCCTGTTGAGACGGACTATGTAACATTTGGGCCAGTGCCTGTGACTTAAGTAATCTACTGACCACTCTCTAAATCATGGTCAGAAAGCCTGGATGACCTTGAAGATCGGCTCCGATGGCTCCGCCCGAGAGGAGAGGTGAAGCCGAGCCGAAGTATCGGCTCCAAGGAAGGAGACCTAGACCTCTTCCTCGAAGGAGCCATCGGAACCGATGAAACTATTGAACCTGTCGGAGCCGACTTATCGGAGCCGACAGGTAGCTGATGCATCGGCTCCAGCCGGAGCCGATACAGCCACAAAGTAACGGTGTCGGAGCCGATCGGAGCCGACACCGATGCCTGAGCCACATGGTGGTCGGAACCGATCGGAGCCGACACCGAAGTGGTCGAACCAGAATCGGCACCGATAGCCATCGGTGCCGAAGGTTTAGTTAATTCCAGAATCGCTCCAGCCGAGCGATCTCGACTCTGAATGAGTCGGAGCCGAGGCGGCAGGCAGGGACACAGACGCCTGGGCCTTGAAAGACTTAGAAGTCTTGGATGGAGCCGACTTAGCGGAGAGCCCTCCGCTTAAGAAGGCCCCTCAAAATTAGCTTATTTTCTTTCCTGCAGGACTCTCTGGCTGAAAGAATGACATATAGCACAGGAGTCCTGCAGGTGAAGAGGCCCCAGACAGTAGGCAAGAAGTGTGACCGCCTGTCAGAGACATTTTCTGACAGCACGAGTCACACTTCTAAAGCCTGAGACCCTTTCTTTAGACATGGTGTAAAACACACAGACACACACACCAGTCAAAGAAATTAAATTAAATATACCAAAAGGTATAACTAGTAAACACACACACACACCCTAACAGGGGATGGGATGGGTGAAAGTCTGACTAAAAAAGTAAGAGGAGACAGAGAATTTTCTGTCAGAAAAGGTTTAAAACTGATATAAAACTAACAATTAAGGGTTTTTTTGTTAAAAGGGGCTAAAATAGCAAAGTAGCAAATCACTTACCAGGAGCTGGTAAAAGGAGGACCTCATCAGCGAAGCGGCAAACGAGATCTGGGTACTTACCGCCTTGCATCATGGGATATGGGGCTGCCTCGAGCTGGTAAAAGTGACTCTCGAGCTTAGCAAGTGCCGGGTCGGAGCCGAGGATCGGCTCCGAACCCATCAAGCAAGAATGAAGGCGAGATTGACAACTTAACATGAATGGCTTCACACAAAGAAAATTAAATTTTGGAATGGCCCAGCCAGAGCCCAGACCTAAATCCAATAGAAAATCTGTGTGGTGACCTAAAGAGGGCTGTGCACAAGAGATGCCCTTGCAATCTGACAGATTTGGAGCGCTTTTGAAAGGAAGAGTGGGCAAATATTGCCAAGTCAAATGTGCCATGCTAATAGACTCCTATCCAAGAAGATTGAATGTTGTAATTAAATCAAAAGGTGCTTCAACAAATTATTAGTATAAGGGTGTGTACACACAACAAAGTATTAGTTTAAGGGTATGCACGCTTATGCAGCCAGCGTATTGCACGTTCTTTATTTTTTAAATTTTTCCCCTAACGGATTTGTTTTTCAATTGAATTGTACAGGTTATAGGCCACATTAAAGTTGGGAAAAGTTTTGAAATTATTTATTGTGGTCTCATTTTTTATATCACAAAGCTACCTGGCATTTTAACAGAGGTGTGTGAACTTTTTATATCCACTATAGCTCAGTCAGAAATGTCAGAATTTCCCCCAGTTTTAGCAAAATTAAGGAAATGTGCTTGTTCTGCATTTGCAATGCAAACTTCTTTTATTTTTGGTGGAGTTCTTCTGGGAGGCTCAAATGAGATCCACCAACTCTGGAGGGAACTGAGTATCATGTTTACTGACAAACAACTTCTAACATATACTTGCAAGATATTAACTTATTTATGTAAATCAGAGACAAGTCAATCTGGCCCAAGCATTGTCAGTAAACAACACCACAACAACACTATTCAGATGGACAATCCAAAAATGCTGCTGGCCATCATGAGACTTGGAGAAAGAAAGCAGTTAAATTGAGGAAATGGATATCTGGGTAAGGCATCCTGCAGAGATGAGACAACAAATTGAAGCTCTAAGGAAGAGCTGGGGGTCTGTTCTTCAGATGAGACAGGAAGGGAAACCATATCTGATGAGGCCAGAACAACGGTATGTGAGCGAGCTTGGCCTTGCATTCTTTCACTCTGTAGGAGTCTCAGGATTAATGGAAGCTGAGGGAAGGCATAAAGAAGACTGGGGGTCATGAGAGAATATGCCCTTTGGTGAATGCTCTTTTGGAGGAACTATGCTGAAAATGAAGGGACACTTCAATGGCAAAGCAAAACGATCACAACAAGGTTGTCCCATTTCCTGAATTTACTTCTCACTATTTGGGCATTGAGAGACCATTGGTGAAGAAGAATCTGTCTGCTCAACTTGTCCACAATCACGCTGGATGTTCTTGGTATGTGCATTTTTAATAGAAAGTGATGTGAGGTCAACACCCATTCCCAGACTCCATCTGTTTCTCTGCACAGGGGATAAGATCTGGTTCTCCTTTACTTGTTGATGTACCATACCTTTACTATATTGTCTGACTGTATGGCAGTTGTACTCCAATGAAGCACATCCTGAAATACCTGCAACACTAGGAGGACTGCTATTATCTTGACAACATTTATGAGCAAGGAGGCCTCTTTTGTGGTCTACTCATCTTGTACCATCTTGTTCATGAAGTGCCCCACCTACACCCAAGGGAAGAGTTGTCTGTGGTCAGTTTTGTAAAAGTAAATCTGTCTGACAGATTCTGTGGATTGGTCCATCACTATATTCTCCTCTTGACAGCATTTGACAAGGTGATTCTGTGAGACAGTGATTAGTATGCCAGATCCCATTGAGTATGAAGTCTCCATTGCAGGATCCTTATTATAAGCCTGGTGTGAGGTACCATTTGAATAGAAATAGCAATCACCCTCAATAACTTTAGGACACTTGCTGCTGAAAGTTTACCCTGGATATCAGTTTTATCACTTTCTGTACTTTCTTGTGATAGACTTGCCTTTTGATTCAATGAGTTGATGAGTCAGCCTATAAACTACCAAGTCCTGAGATGGTTAAAGACTGCATTTGGCCAAGCTAACAGCAGTCCCCAAAGACTGGCAGAGCAAGTATTGCCATACATCTACTGATCATTTTAACAAAGTGGCTGCAAGGAGCCAGTCATCCAAGTACAATAAAATTTGTATCTCTAGCACCTGCATGTGTGCTGTGACTACCGACATGCATTTGGTAAACACCCTGTAATGAGACCGAATGGCAGAGCCGGAAATTGAAAATGGTTTGCTCCAACCTGGAACTGAAGGTACCTCCTAGAAGACATATCTACTTATATGTAAAAATATGCATCTTGAAGGTCTACAGAATACATCTAGTCCCCTAAGTGTAAGCATGGCAGAAGTGATTGTACAGTGAACATCCAGAAAGTCTCCTTTATGTATTTGTTGAGCCAACTGACATCCAGTATTGGCTTGAGGCCCTGATTCTTTTTGGGCACTAAAAAGAATCTGAAGTAAAATCCAGATCCTTTCTGATCCAGCAGAACATCATGAATGACTCTTTTGTTGAAGAGTGCTTGCATCCCTTTTACTGCAACATCTCTCTCTGTCTGGGAGGTACTACTGGACAGTGAAAGGACTGGTAAATTGAGTTGTGGAAAAGGAAGTAAAGTAGGTACTGGATATGATTCTCCTTACCCATAAATCCAATGTGGTAGTTATCTCGGAATGTGCAAGCAGAGACATCCCCAACTGCATACAGAGTAGGGGCAACCCCTCAGGGATCATAGGTGCAAAATCCTGGAAAAGAACTCTGTCTACCTAGTTGTTTGGATCACCTCTTCCTCCAGGTTGGTAACCTAAATAGAAACCTCCTCTTCCCCAAGAGCATCTGTCCGTATTCTGTCTCTGTTGTAGATGCAGGGATTTGCAAAAAAAAGAAGTTATGTACCTACCATAACGTTCCATGTTTGTTGTCCTTCATCTCCCCTTCCTTCTTGCTGGGTGGGTTTAGTGCCGATCCTCAGCTCCAACTCGGCCAATGTACTATAGCTCGAGGGCTTTTATTGGCTTGAGGCTAACCCCTATCACAACATGCCTAGCGGTAGCTACTCATATCTCATTTGTAATAGCCCACACTAGACATAAATAGTAAAAAAAAAAGAAGTATGTACTCACCATAACATTCCATCTGAGTAGCTGTACTTCATCTGTCTTCAACCTGTGGGAATACAGAACTGTAATGGATCCGAGCGGGCAAATATTACTAGCATCAGCTCCGAACTCCAGACTCCTCCCCTTACCCATAATACACCTCTACTGCCTTCCATCCCCAGATCGAGTTTGCTGAACTTATACTTGGAACCCAACCTGATAACATACTTCTGACTTATACTGCAGCCTGTAGGCAGAACATGTGCCAAAATCTGGGGGAAGGAGGGATGGATGGTTGAAGACAAATGAAGTACAACTACTCAGATGGAACATTATGGTGAGTACATAACTTCCTTATCTGAAGTAGTTTACTTCATTTGGTTTTCAACCTGTGGGACAGAGTCCCAGGCTACTAAACTCCTGGGAAGCCCTCATGGAAGGATATTCCAGAGCACCACAGAGCAAAAGGATGCTCTCCTTCTAGAAGTCAAATTCAATTTGTAATGAGAAATAAACGTATGAGATGAGGACCAAGTAGCTGTAGAGCAAATGTCATCAAAAGACACTCTAGGCTAGAAAGCTGCAGACGTAGCCATGGACCTAGTGGAATGAGCTTTAACCTGACCTGGAGGAGGCATGTCTTTGTTCTTATGAACCTGCAGGATGCATGAAGAAATCCATCTAGCTATAGTGACCTTACAAATAGGTTTGCCCAAAAAGGGTCTATAGAACGAAACAAACAATTGATTACATTTATGAAACTTTTTGTCCTGTGTAAATAGAATTGTAATTGTCTATGAACATCCAACATGTGTAGCTTGTATTCCATCCTGTTGGTAAAATTGGGAACGAACACAGGCAAGTTTATAGTCTGATTGATATTGACTGGAGATGCCACCTTAGGAAAAAAAGATGGAGTGGTTCGAAGGGAAACTCTATCTTTATGAAAAATCATGTATGGAAATTTTATGGATAAGGCCTGTAATTCCAAAACCCTTCTAGCAGAGGTAATAGTGACCAGAAAAACTGTTTTCCACGACAGAAATTTCAGATCTGTAGTTGCGGAAGGCACGAAAGGTGGGGTGACCAGAGCGTGGAGAACCATAGTAAGGTCCCACAGGGGGACAGGATCTTTGACCGGGGAGAGTAGTAAAAAAGTGCCTTTAATAAAGGCTTTACACAGTCTAGAAGATGCCAAGGATGCAGAATTCTCGCCCACATGAAAATGAGAAATGGCAGCCAACTGAACTTTCACAGTGGAAGAACTGGCTCCATGCTGGAAAATATCAGCTAGGAAATCAAGAACAGCGGAAATAGGAGCCGTGAAAGGATCTAAACTCCTCTGAGAGGCCCAGAAAGAAAAACATTTCCACTTGCTATGATAAACCTTTCTGGTTGAAGACTTATGAGCAGCTACCAAAATAGACTTAACTAAGGAGGAAAGTCCAGGAGTCCTAGCAATCAAGATCCTTAATGGGATCTAGGATCCAAGGTGGAGTCAGAAGGTGAGACCAAAGGAAGGGAACCATACCTGGCAAGGCCAGAATGGGGCAATGAGGATCACCTTGCTCTCCAGTTGACAAGCTTTCTGCAGAAACCTCAGGATGAGAGGAACTGGCAGGTAGCATACAGAAGACCAGGAGGCCAAGCATGAACTAGAGCGTCTCTGGGGGACTCCCCCGGCAGGGGTTTCAGAGTGAAAAACCTGCTGCACTTTGCGTTGGAAGGAGATGTGAAGAGATCGCAGCAAGGTTGACCCCACTTGCTGAAGATCTGTTCCACTACTGACAGATTTAGAGACCACTCATAAGGCATCAGAATGGTCCAACTTAGCCTGTCCACTAGAATGTTGGACCATCCTGGAATGTGCGTTGCGATGAGAAAGTGACCAGTGGAGATCGCCCATTCCCACACTCTCATGGTCTTGCGACAAAGGGGATAAGAGCTGGTCCCTCCTTGTTTGTTGATATACCAGACTACTGACATGTTGTCTGATTGAATGGCAATTGTCCCCAGAGGAAGAAAGGCATGAAGTGCCTGCAATGCTAGAAGGGCCACCCTCATTTCTAGGACATTGATATGCAAGCTGGTCTCTTTGGGGGACCACAGGCCTTGGACTGTCCTGTCCGAACAATGCCCCCCCACCTGAGTTGGGAGGCATCTGTGGTCACTGTGATTTGGACTGGGGCTGGGACAAAGTGTCATCCCTCCAAAATGTCTGGAGAGCTCATTCCCCATATGAGGGACGACTGTCACACTTGACTAAGGTGGATAGGTTAGTGGTAAATCCAACAGGGACCACTGAACCGCTAGAGTCCACCGAAGAATCCGCATGTGTAGCCGAGCACACGGCAGAAGAATTATGGTCACCAGGGAACCTAGGACCCTCAACACTGATTCCGCTGTTGGGAGGTGAGAAAGGTAAATCAAAGAGATATGCACCTTGAGGTTTTGAACTCTCTCTGAGATCAGGAACACTTTGCACTGGAGTGTGTCTATCCTGGCACCAATATAGTCTATCATCTGTACAGGCTCTAGTAGAGATTTGGATGTGTTGGTTGTGATACCCAAACTCAGGGCAAGTGTCAGAAAGTAATCCTTGGTTTTGGAAAGTAGACAACTGGTGGGAGCAGTGAGGAGCCATTCATCCAGGTACGGACAGACCTAAATCCCCTGAAGCCTCAGGTGAGTCACTACAACTGCCATCACTTTGGTAAACACCCTGGGGGCTGTTGTGAGACCAAAGGGTAGGGCTCAAAATTGATAATGATTGGCCCCTAGCTGGAAGCGGAGGAACCTTCTGGAGCTTCTGTGCATTTTTATGTGATAGTAAGCATCCTGGAGATCTAACGAGCACATCCAGTCGCTATCTTTCAGGTACAGCATGATGGACTGTAGTGTGTCCATCCAGAACTTTTCTTTGGCAATGGACAGGTTCAGGGTAGAGAGGCCCAGAAAGGGCCTTAAGTCCCCCATTTTCTTTGGCACCAAAAAGAACCTGGAGTAGAAGCCTGATCTGGACTGATCTGGGGAGACTGTTTCGATGGCTCGTTTTTCTAGCAGCTTGGAAATTTCCTGTGCTGCTGCCTCCCTTTGCGTGGGTGGAATGTCCGGGAAGTGTTTGAGAGATATGGGGGAACCCACAAAGGGGACAGAATATCCTCTGGATATGATTTGAAGCACCCAGCGGTCCATTTTTACGGACTCCCATGCCACTGGGTGCAAGGACAATCGTCCCCCGACTGCCTCCGGATTAGAGCAGCCAGGCAACCCCTCAGGGTTGCTGCCCAGGTCTGTCCAAGAATGGTTCTCGAGACCAGAAGTTTTGCGGACCCCCTCTGCCTCTGGGCTGGCGTCCATTCTGTCCCCCTCTGCATATAGGGGAAGAAGATACCTGAGTGTCCCAGGAACATTGAGACTTCCGGAACCACATTTTATTTTGCCCTCTCTGGTTCCAGGGAAAGGACCTTTGAGGGTTAGAGAAGAGGATCCCGACGGCAGACAGTGTCTTCCCGTCCTTCTCACTCTGGACTAGTGTCTTCTTGATGGTCTTATCGAAGAGTCGAGCCATCATAAGGGTCATTGGCAAAGGACACCTTAAATGGTTTGGTAAATTGCCACAACCTGAGCCAGGCATTATGCCTCACAGACACGTCAGACCCAGCTGCCCTAGCCACTCCTTCAGTAACATGGGAGAGGAGTCGCATGGACATGTTTGATACCGCTTTCAGAGTGGCCATTTTCATGGAGAACGAAGCCTTGTTTTCCTGCGACATGGACTTGGGTGGAGACTCTTCCACCTCCTTCACTAGGTCACGTCGGAGTCTTGTGACATGGGTCAAGTAATTCAGCACCCTGATCAAAAAGGTAGCCGAAGCATACACCCGCTTCCTTAGGCAGTCCATCATCTGTGACTCTCGGTCAGGAGTGAGGATCAAGGAACTTTCCTGAGATAGTTCCCTCTTTGTGGCTGCTGCTACCACCATGGCATCCACTGGGGAGCCCTTGTTCCAGGAAGGTCTGTCAATGGGGGACTTAAAACCTTATCAGGGCACTTGGGGTTCGGCTCCATGGTATCTGGTTCCTTCCACGAGGTGATCAAATCCACTAAAGTATCCACGGGAGGGGACACCAAAGAAGAAGACAGGCCCATGTCGATAGCCTCCAGAAACACAGACTCATCAGAGGAGGGCATGGGGGCAGACCAACCTCCCCGCTGGTGCAGGATCTCCATGATGTCTCCAAAGGAGACATCATTGGGAGGTGATCTTGGGGAGCCCTCCCCATCATCTTAATCTGTGTCCTCAGGTAGGGACTCACTGGAGTCCAAGTGCCTCCTCTTGCATGTATGCTTGCAAGGCACATCTCCAGTGGGGCTCTCAGGGGGGCACTGGCAAGCCATCTGTTCCTCTGGGGGAACCGTCTGGGGCTCTTCAGGCATGGGATGTCCCTCTGGTAAGACAATGGAGACCATAGACAAAGCCAAGGGGGTCTGGGCAGAGTCCAAGGGGGTGGTCAAGGGTCTCGATCTAATGGAGAGGACCCTTTCTGCCACATCGAATGCCGAAGTAGAGCGGACCTCCTGGGAAGCTAATAAGGAGGCCGGTCTCCCCGGGTCAGATGCAAGAATCAGAGCCGGACCCGAAGTGGACACAGCTCCATAGGTTCATAGGTTCATATAGGTACTAATCTATTGGCCCAAGGGCCTACGTAAGCCTAGCCAGCAAGGTACCATAGCTTACGCCCCCCCCAAGAAAGTTATTTTCCTGTTCCAGTGTCCAGCAGAGACACAGAAGTGATCCCCGGGGTGTATTTCCTATTTCCCATCCACTCATCAAGATTTTTCTTGAAGAGTGCTAATGAAGAACTTTCCTTCACATAGATGGGTAGCTTGTTCCAGAGTATAGGAAGTCTCTGGGACAGGAATCTATCTCTCCAGTGTGTCCTGTTTATTGTGGTGACAAGGTTTAGGTCCCTAGAGTGTGTAGCTTGGAGGGATTGGGATTTCTTTAGGTGTAGCATGTCCAACAGCTCTGGGTTTGACATAGTTTTATATGTTAGGCAGAGATCACCTTGGAGTAGGCGATATGCTACGGAGTAAAGCTGGAGTTTTTTGAGGCGGTCAGTGTAGGGCATTTGTTTGAGGCCAGTAATCCTCTTTGTGAGGTACTTCTGTGGCCTTTCCAGCTGCTGCAGATGTCTGAGGGAGGGAACCTGGCCTGACAATGTCAGAGCTGATGGAAAAAGTTCCACTCCCTCAGATCCGACACCCAGGCTCCAGCTCCGAGAGTGGCTTGGATCCAAACTGGTCGGATCTGAGATGCTCCAGGCAGCTGTCCGTGTCGAGGAAGCAAGAACTGTCAGCACCAACCCCCTGACCAAGGCCAAATTCAGATCCGAGAACTCCGAAGCCAAAGGTCGGATGGAGGAAGGAGAAATGAGTTAAAAAAAAGGAAGCAAGCTCCCCCCTCTAAAGGGAGTGGGCCTGGAAAGACCCCCATCTGGATCTGTGTACGGATAAAGCACCTCATCATCTTATTTAGATCCATGTCCAATAAAGAGTGGGTCGACCATGACGAGGCCATGGACTCTGACCTGGCAGGTCAGGTAACTGAGGCCCGGGAGACTGAACATGCCTCCTCCAGCTCCAGGGAGAACCTCAGAGACTGGAGCCAAGGGGAGTCACAGATCCGTACAGACTTGCTCAGGGGTGTGAGGTCCAGGGACCTCTTCCTCTTTTCCTTTGTCTTCAACTCTCTTTCCCGTTCTCTACCTCTCCTCTGCTCTGCTACCACAGGCTTAGATGCAGGAGTTTGAGTCCCAGCCTGGGAGGGAGGGGAGGCCAGAAGAAGCGAAGCGGGACAGGCAGTCACAGCAGCTGCTGTGACTGAAGCCGAAAATGAGGAAGGAAGTTCAGTGGCAGGCAGAATACCTTTGAGGGCTAACTTGGCTTTTCTATCTTTCAATGCTCGGGGACCGAACCCCGCACAAATGGAGCAATCCACACTAAGGTGGGCAACACCTAAGCACAACACACACAGAGTGTGGCCATCTGCTGGGGAGAGCTTATGGCCACACACTGTGCAGCACTTAAAGTTAAGCTTTTCAGCCATTCTACAAAAAAAATAAAAAAAAAAAAGGCCTTAAAAAGACAGGCAAAAACTTTATTTCTTTCTTTAAGCTAACACACACACACCCATTCACCACACTAGGCTACAGACAACACTAAGGGGGGTGGGGGCACCACAGACAAACTACTCTAAATATAACAACAAACCTACACTCAACACCAAAGCGATGGGAGGGAAGAAAGGGTACCTACACTAACCTGAATTGGCTAAAAGAACAGAAACTTTTGAAACCTTACAGTAAGAAATCACCCACTGCTAGCTGGAGCTCTGTAGACACGATATACTACAAATTGCGGCAAACGAGATCTGGGGATGGAAGGCAGTGGAGGTGTATTATGGGTAAGGAGAGGAGTCTGGAGCTCAGAGCTGATGCTAGTAATATTTTATTTATTATTTTTATTTATTTTACATTTGTTGACCGGGCTAGTCTAACTGGATACATGTCCATTTTCAGTAGAGGCCCGGGGAGATAAGCTCAATGGAAACAGAAACAAAAATTAGAAGTTATGTACCTACCATAACGTTCCATGTTAGTTGTCTTCTTCTAACCTTCTTTCTTGCGGGATGGGTTCGGAGCCGACCTTCGGCTCTGACTCGGCCACTCTAAAAGCTCGAGAGTGAGTTCCACTGGCTCGAGGCTCCCCTATATCCCACAATGCTAGGCGGTAACTCCTCAGATCTCGTTTGTAAGCTAGGCCCAGCTAGGAAAAAGTTCCATGAAATGGAAGAAAATGGATAACCCACCTCTATAGGATGCCTAAAGGGTGTCCTAAACCTGACTGAAGATATAAATATATATATATATATATATATATATATATATATATATATATATATATGTACATATAAATAGAGGTGGTAGAAAAATAAAGGTCACAAACAAACTCCTCTAGGTCTGTCCAGGCTAGGGGGAAGGAGGGTGGGACACAAGAAAGAAGGCGAGAAGAAGACAACTAACATGGAACGTTATGGTAGGTACATAACTTCTAAATGTTAAGTTGTCTATCCATGCTTGCTGGATGGGACTGCGTCCTAGCACCTTGTCCCGGTGGCCTATCGGAACAGACTCTTGAGTACAGTGGAACCAAAGTTGGCTCGGCCTCTAGAGGCTAAGTCCAACTTATAATGAGAAATGAAGGTATGGGGAGAAGCCCAAGTAGCTGCTGCACAAATGGAATCAATAGGCAGTCTGTCTTGGAAAGCTATAGATGTAGCTAAAGCTCTAGTTGAATGAGCCCTGGGTTTGGTTGGCAATTGTTGATGTCTGATCTCATACACAAAAGTAATCAATGAAGTAAGCCATCTAGAAAGAGATACTTTAGAAACTGGAAGCCCCATTCTGCCTTCTGCATAGAAAACCAACAGTTGATCAGACTTCCTACATTGTTTGGTCCTGTCCAAATAGTACCTAAGTTGGCGATGAACGTCTAACCAATGCAATTTTTGTTCTAATCTGTTGGAATAGTTAGGAAAAATCACAGGAAGATCAATGGCTTGATTCAAATTTGCCGGAGAAACTACCTTAGGCAAAAAGGATGGGTTGGTACGTAATGATACCCTATCCTTATGAAACAAAAGATAAGGGGATCGACTACACAGAGCATGAATTTCAGAGACTCTTCTGGCTGAAGTAATATCTACCAAAAAGAGAGTCTTCCAAGATAGCAATTTCATTGAGCATGAAGCCGCAGGTTCAAAGGGGGGGAGAATCAAGGATGTCAGAACTAAGTTGAGATCCCATAGAGGAGGAGGATCCCTGATAGGAGGTTTGAGGAGAAAACTCCTTTAAAAAGGCCTTGCAGAGTTTGTGAGACATAATGGAGGACTCTGAGATTCCAACATGAAAGTTAGATATAGCTGCCAATTGAACCTTGATGGTAGAAGGAGACGAACCTGAGTGGAAAAGTTCGGCTAGAAAATCTAGAACGGAATGAATGGAAGCAGTGAAAGGATCTATATCCTTTGAATGCGCCCAATAGGAAAAACATTTCCATTTACTATGATAAATCTTCCTAGTGGAAGATTTATGAGAGGCTATTAAAATATCTCGGACTAAGTGAGATATTAGGGGAAGCCTGGCTAGAGTTGGAATTGGAGAAACCATGCCGTGAGGTTCAGAGAAGGGAGTGAGCGGTACAACTGACCCGACTGGCGGGTCAAGAGGTCTGGAACTGGGTCCAGATGCCAGGGTTGCTCCAGCAGATAACGGTGAAGAAATGGGAACCAAATCTGTCGAGGCAAGTAAGGGGCAATGAGGATCATGGAAGCTTTCTGAGCGATGGCTTTCTGTATTAGTTGAGATATCAGCGGAAAGGGTGGGAAGGCATACAAAAGTCCCCGGGGCCAAACGTGGACTACAGCATCTCTGCTGGGATGGCCTGGTTGGGGAAAGAGGGTGAAATAATCATCGCACTTGCTGTTTTGGGGAGTAGCGAAAAGGTCGCAGCAAGGCCGGCCCCACTTTCAAAAGATTTTGTCCAACACTGAATTTTTCAGAGACCACTCGTGAGGCATGAGAATAGCTCTGCTCAATTTGTCCGCAATTACATTGGACTTCCCGAATGTGCTAACAGAAACCGCTGAGAAGAAATCGCCCATTGCCATAGTCTGAGTGCCTCTCGACATAGGGGGTAGGATCTGGTTCCGCCCTGTTTGTTGATGTACCACACTACAGACATATTGTCCGTCTGAATTGCTATAGTCCCTTTGGGAAGAGAGTCTTGTAGGGCTTGCAACGCTAGAATCACTGCTCTCATCTCTAGGACATTTATGTGCAAGTGGCGTTCGAAAGGTTGCCATATGCCCTGGACCGCGCTGCCCTGGTAATGCCCCCCCACCCGATCAGGGAGGCATCCGTTGTCAGTGTAGCAACCGGAGGGGGAGGAACAAAAGGTCTTCCTAGGAAGAGCTGGGGGGAAGTGATCCACCAAGAAAGATGATTCCTGCACGATTGTGTTATTGCAATGGCATGGGACATTGGAAGTTGTTGGTACGACCATTGAGTGAAGAGCATCCATTGTAAAATCCTCATATGGAACCTGGTTAAAGGAAGAAGAGGGATAGCAGCCGCCATTAACCCTAAGACCTTCAGGACTAGTCTGACTCTGATTTTGCTGCTTTGCAAGACAAGAGAGACTTGTCTGTGTATGTCTGCTATTCTCTGCTCTGTGAGTCTGGCTGACATGCTGACTGTGTCTAGATTTGCGCCTATGAAGGTAATAACATGACAAGGCGACAAAACAGACTTTTCGTAATTTATTGAAATGCCTAATGTCTGACATGTGTGAAGGGTATAGTCTCTGGCGAGAAGCAGAAGATGCTTGGTGGGGGCTGTAAGAAGCCAGCCGTCTAGATATGGAAACACCTGGAATCCTTGATGTCTCAGATGAGAGGTGACCACTGCCATACATTTGGTGAACACTCGGGGGGGCTGTAGTGAGACCAAAGGGCAGGGCCCTGAATTGAAAATGACTGGTTCCCAGCCTGAAGCGGAGAAAACTCCTGGAGCGTCTGCTCATTTTGATGTGGTAGTACGCATCCTGGAGATCTATAGAGCACATCAAGTTGTCCCGCCCCAAAAGGGGTAGAATGGACTGCAGCGTGACCATCCGAAATTTTGTTTTCTTGACAGACTTGTTCAAGTTGCTGAGATCCAAAATGGGTCTCCAGTCCCCTGTTTTCTTTGGAACCAAAAAGAATTTGGAGTAGATTCCAGATCCTTGTTGGTCTGCTGGAACTGGCTGAATGGCTCTTTTTGCAAGCAGCTTTGATATTTCTAAAGCTGCTTGCCCCTTTGACTGGGTGGAACGTCTGGAAGGGATTTTTTTGCTTGGTTTGGAGAGTGAAAGAACGGGATTGTATAGCCTTCGGAAATGATAGTCTGTACCCACTTGTCTTGAGTTAGGGATTGCCAGGCTTCTGGGTACAGAGATAATCTTCCCCCGACTGCCTCTGAAGGTGGACAGCCGGGCAACACCTCAGGGATGCTGAAAGGGCTTGTCGGAAAAGGTTTCTCGACTGCCCTGATTCTGCGGGCCCCCTCTGCCTCTAGGGCGTCTACCATTATTGTTCCCCTCTGCCTCTAGAGGGAACTGACTCTGTGCGTCAGGCAATGCTCCTTGAGATTGTTTGCGGAACCACATCTTTCCCCCCTTCTGGCCTTTGGGGTAAGGCCTAGAAGGGGTAGAAAAATGGACTCCAACGGCAGAAAGAGTCTTGCCTTCCGTCTCGCACCTAGTCAGGGTTTCCTTCACTTGAGGGCCAAAGAGGGATGATCCATCAAACGGGGAGTTAGTGAAGGATGCCTTGAAAGGGTCCGCAAAATTACATAACCGCATCCAGGCGTGCCGATGTAAGGCCACACCTGTACCTGCCGCTCTACTCGCTCCATCAGCCGCATACGAAAGGAGGCGCATGGAGGAGTTAACTATCGAATTGAGGGTAGCCAGCTGAGAGTTCATCCTGTCCTGAAAACCCGCAGCTGTTGGGTCCTTTAACATTTCACTCGCTTCCTTGATCAAATCTCTCTGGAGACGAGTGAAATGACACAGGTAGTTCAGCGAGCGCATAGAAAAGGTTGCTGACGAGAACATCCACTTCCTGTACCTGTCCATAGTCCTAGACTCCTTGTTAGGAGGATGGACAGGCACTGAAGGATCTGCTAGCTCCTTCTTGGTGGCTGCAGCCACCACCATAGCATCCACAGAGACGCCTTTGGTCAAAAACTCCTTGTCCTTGGGGGCGGTGATAAACTTTGAAGGTCTCCTGGGGGTGGGATCCACAGAGTCAGGAGCCGTCCAGGCCTTCTTTGCCACCACCTGCATAAGGGGGTCAAAGGAAGGGGACACCCAGGAGGTGGAAGGGCGAGAGCCAAATGCCTCAAGATACACAGATTCATCCTCTGAAGGGTTGAGGGCTGGCCAATTCCCCCTCTGTTTTAAGATCTCGAGGATGTCTGCAAAAGAGACATCTTCAGAGGGGGAACGAGGGGAACCTTCAGAATCCTCTAAATCTGTGTCAGAGGTGACAGACTCAGGGGAGTCGATGTGCTTCCTCTTGCACTGCCTCTTCCTAGGAGGCTCTCCTACCGGGTCAGGAGAGGCCTCAGAAGAGAAGGAGATCCCCACTGGGGATACTTGAGGAGCTGGCTCTCTGCGATCCGGGATGAGAGAGTGAGCAGAAATCACCTGAGGCACCGTGGAGGGGGGGCAGATGGAGCCGACTGTGGGGTTGAACCAGGTTCTAACACGCTCCTCATGACCTCGAAGGCACCCCTGTCAGGCAGGGCTGGAGGTCTCCGCTCCGAAAAGCTGAAAGCCTTCCCTGGCACCGACCAGTGATGGCTCCGAGGCCGATGTCGGAGCTGAACTCACCAGCGCCGAAGCACCGAGAGGGAGAGACAAGGGTCCGATGCCACTCGCCCCCTCGGAGCCGACGAGGGAAATCCGGCGCCGAGATTCCTCCAAGGAAGAAATCGAGGCAAACGATGGTACCGAAGACAAAGGTATCGGTTCCGACGCAGCCACAGTCTCAGGTCCGAGCCGCCCCGGCTCCAAACTCACAGGAGTCGGAGGAGGAATATTTTGAATGATGGGATTAGCCATCGACTGTTGAGTCGGGCTTTGAAGCATCTGGGCCAGTGCCTCGGACTTAAGAAGTCGATTCACTACTCTCTGAAGGTCATGATCAGAAAGTCTCGACGACCTAGAGGAGTGAGATCTATGGCTCCGTTCAGACAGCAATGGAGATGCTGGAGCCGAATGAACGGAGCCGATAGATGGTGACCGGGACCTTTTTCTTGTGGTCAGTTCCGACAACCTGATCGGAGCCAACTCACCAATGTCTGCCTCGGCTCCAGCCGGAGCCGAGGAAATAGCAGGTACAAGAGTTCGAGAGTCATCGGCTCCGGCCGGAGCCGATGTTCGAACAGCCTTCGAAGCCCCAGAAGACGACTCAGAGACCGGAGCCGACAGTCTGGTAGGCTTCGAGGGTTTCCCTGAAGACTGAGTCGGGGGACCCTCAGGCTTCAATAAGCCCCTCAGAATTAGCTTATTTTTGCGCTTCTGCAGGACTCTAGGGCTGAAGCCATGGCAAACAGCACATGAGTCCAGCAGGTGCAAAGGTCCCAGGCAGTACACACAAGAAGTGTGACCATCTGTCAGAGACATCTTCTGACAGCACGAGTCACACTTCTTAAAGCCTGAGACCTTTGAGTCCTTAGACATGTCTAAGAAAGAAGTGTAACCACACAAACACACACACACACTGATTACACTTAGAAATTAATTTAAACTAAATTAAATTAAGTTAGACAAATAAATCCCTATAAACACAGTCACTCACTACTAGGATGGGAGGGATTGGGCCTAAGGCCCAAGGGAAAATTTTTTTGGTGAGTTTTAGGAAAAGGGGAAAAAAATTTACTGGGAATGGGATGGGACTACTCACAGTATAAAACTATTTAGAAAAACTAACTTAAAAAGGGGAAAAAAGCTAAGAAAAAAATAGTTTCTTTTTAAAAACTAACCTGAGCCGGTAGGAACGCACCTCGATCGCTGTAGCGGCAAACGAGATCTGAGGAGTTACCGCCTAGCATTGTGGGATATAGGGGAGCCTCGAGCCGATGGAACTAGCTCTCAAGCTTTTAGAGTGGTCGAGTCAGAGCCGAAGGTCGGCTCTGAACCCATCCAGCAAGAATGAAGGCGAGATAGACAACTTAACATCATCTCATATACAAAAACAAAATCTTATATACAAAAGTTTGTATATTTGTCAGCTCGGATCCAATACGGATCCGTATTCCCGCAGGTTAAAGACCAAATGAAGTAAACTACTTCAGATGATTTTTTTCATTAAGCTCCAAAGCATTTAAGATAGGAAGGAAAGATGAACAAAACAAGGCATGGTTAACTAACCTGGTATGTCAGCAGGAAACTCAGCCAGTGTAACCAATAAATGAACTCCTCTCAATCCTCCAGGAAGGGGGAAGGAGGGGGGATGCAAGAAGGAAGGCAAGATGAAGGACAGCAAACATGGAACGTTATGGTAGGTACATAACTTCTTTATGTTATGTTGTCCCATCTCGCCTTCATTCTTGCTGGTTGGAACTGTCCCCAGCACCTAGTTCTTGGGTGGCTCACTGGAACAAACTCTTCAGAACCATGGAACCAAAGGATGCCCTATTCCGGGAGACCACATCCACTTTGTAATGAGTGATAAAGGTATGAAGATTTGCCCATGTTGCTGCTCCACAGATTGATTCTAAAGGCAATTTAGCTTGGAAAGCAACAGAGGTGGCTAAGGCCTTGGTTAAATGTCCTCTGGGCCTTCCTGGGAGTGTCTTTTTATGCAAATCATATGAATAACTGATTATGTTTGACACCCATTTTGATAAGGTCACTTTTGAAACTGGAGAACCTTGTTTATTGTCAACAAAGGATACAAACAATCGGTCTGATTTTCTAAGGTCTTTGGTCCTGTGGAAATAAAAATGTAATTGTCTATGAACATCTAATTGGTGGAGTCTGTACTCTGCCTTGTTGCCGTAACTGGGGAAGAACACAGGAAGCTCAATGGACTGATTTAAGTTATACTCTGAACATACCTTTGGCAAAAAGGAAGGATTGGTCCTAAGACAGATTCTATCTTTGTGAAAAATGAGCTACGACGGGTGAATAGACAAAGCATGTAATTCAGAAACCCGTCCAGCTGAGGTTATAGCAACCAAAAAGAGAGTTTTCCAAGATAGAAATTTCAGGGGACAAGATGCTGCTGGTTCAAAAGGTGGCAGAACCATAGAAGCTAAAACAAAGTTTAGGTCCTGGGGGGGGTGGTTCTCTTACCGGAGGCCGTAAAAGAGTTGTACCTCGTATGAATGCTCTGCACAACGTATGGGACATGATGTTAGAACCCAAGTCTCCTACATGAAAATTGGAGATGGCAGCTAACTGGACCCTAAAAGTAGCTGCAGCTGCCCCTTTTGCAAAGGTTTCAGCTAGAAAGTCAAGAATCTTGTGAACAGGAGCAGTGAAGAGATCAATGTCATTACTCTTCGCCCAATAAGAGAACCTCTTCCATTTGCTAGTATAAATCCTCCTGGTAGTGGGCTTGTGAGAGGACACTAGGATGTGTTGCACACCTGGATAAATGTTTGGGAGCCTGGCTAAGACTGGAAGTGGAGGAACCAAGCAGTCAGCTTGAGAGTTTGAAGGGAAGGATGAAGCTCACCCGACGGATGTGTCAGGAGGTCCAGAACTGGGTCCAGTATCCAAGGCTCCAGTTGAAGATAATGGCGAAGAAATGGAAACCATATCTGACAAGGCCAGTAAGGAGCAAAAAGGATGAGTTTGCAACCCAGCAACTTTGCTTTTGAAGTAGCTTTGGAGGAATTAGAGGGAAAGGTGGAAAGGCATAGAGTAGCTCGGGAGGCCAATCGTGAGCAAGTGCATCCCTGGGTGACTGTCCCGGAGGGGGTCTAGGGGGAAGTAGCTGCTGCATTTGTTGTTGAGCGGAGTGGCAAAAAGATTGCAGCATGGCTGGCCCCATGTGCAAAAAATCAAGTCCGCAACTTCTTGCTTCAGGGACCACTTTTGAGGCATGAGGATAGCCCTGTTGAGCCTGTCCACTATCATGTTGGATTTTCTGGGAATGTGCGTCACAATCAGAAAACATTTAGAATACATCGCCCATTCCCATACTCGAAGCGCCTCCCGATACAAGGGGTAAGATCTGGTTCCATCCTGCTTGTTGATGTATCATACCACCGACGTATTGTCTGTCTGAATTGCAATGGTCCCAGTAGGTAGAGAGTCTTGAAGTGCTTGCAACGCCAGAAGCACCGCTCTCATCTCTAGAACATTGATGTGCAAATGGTATTCATGAGGTTGCCACGTTCCATGGACAGTCTGTCCCAGATAATGCCCACCCACCCTATCTGGGAGACGTCCATGGTCACTGTGGCTACAGGATGGGGGTCTAGAAAGTGTCTGCCCAGAGTCACCTGGGGGGAGACAAGCCACCATACTAAGTCCTTTTCGCAAGTTTCCGTGATCAAGATCATGTGTGACATTGGTAAATCCTGGAAAGACCACTGAGCGAAAAGAAGCCACTGTAGAATCCGCATGTGGAAGCGTGCCAAAGGAACTAGTGTAATTGCAGCAGCCATTGAGCCCAAGACTAGTAAAACTTCTCTTGCCTGAACTCTCGTCTTTTTTATGAGAAACAAAACTTGCTGATGAATGGTTGACACCTTGTCTTGAGGCAGTTTTGCTATCATGCATCTTGTATCTAAGTCTGCCCCTATAAAGGTAATAGACTAAAAAGGCAACAAGGCAGACTTTTCATAGTTTATGGTGATGCCTAACTGGGAACAAGTTTGGATTGTGTAGTCCCGTGCTTTGATCAGTTGATGTTCGGTCGTAGCAATGAAGAGCCAGTCTTCTAGATATGAAAACACATGGAATCCTAGACACCTCAGGTGAGCCATGACCACTGCCATACACTTGGTAAACACCCTGGGGGCTGTGGTGAGACTAAAGGGCAGGGCTCTGAACTGATAATGACTGGCTCCCAGCCGGAAGTGTAAGAATCTCCTGGATTGCCTGTCCATTTTTATGTGGTAGTACGCGTCTTGGAGATCTATGGAGCACATCCAATTGTCCTGACTCAAGAAGGGAAAAATGGACTGTAGTGTTACCATTCGGAACTTCATCTTTTTGACTGACTGGTATAGCTTGCTGAGATCCAAAATGGGTCTCCAGTATCCTGTCTTTTTTGAAACTAAAAAGAACCTTGAGTAAGTTCTGGATCCAATTTGGTCTGCGGGGACTTCTTGGATGGCTCTTTTTTCTAGCAATCTTTGAACCTCTAGGATTGCGTGATCCCAAAGACTGGATGGAACATCTGGGATAGAATGTTTTTCTTTTAAGGGGACTAACTTAGAAAAAGGAATTTTGTAACCCTTTGATATTATCGACAGTACCCATGTTTCTCTTGTGATAGTTTGCCAGGCTGCTGGGTACAGTGATAGTCTGCCCCCAACTGCCTCCAGAGGTGGACAGCCGGGCCTCCCTTCAAGAGTGCTGGAAGGGCCTAGCAGAGAACATATCTTAGTCACCCTGCTGTTGCAGACACCCTCTGCTGCGAGGGCGGCCTCTTCTGTTGTTGTATCCCCCCTGCCCCTGGGGGAAAAATCTCCATGTGTGTCAGCCAAAGCTCCCTGGGATTTTCAGAACCACATCTTTCCACTCTTCTGACCTTTAGGATAGGGTCTAAATGGAGTGGAAGAATGAACTCCTATGGTAGAGAGAGTCTTGCCATCCTGTTCACACCTGGTGAGAGTCTCTTTTACCTGAGGCCTGAACAAAGACGAGCCATCGAAGGGGGTGTTGGTAAATGAAGACTTAAAAGCTTCTGCAAACTGACAAAGGTGCATCCAGGAGTGTCTCCACAAAGCTACTCTGGTACCTACTGCCCTACTTGCTCTATCTGCTGCATAAGAAATGAGCCTCATGGAGGAGTTAACCACAGAGGTCAAGGTCGCAAGCTGGGGAGCTGCCCTGTTCGCAACTCCCTCAGCTGTGGGATCATGCAGGGTATCTCCTAGCTCCTTCAGGAGATCCCTCTGAAGTCGTGTGAAGTGAGACAAGTAATTCAGCGACCTGAGAGTAAAGGTTGCTGAAGAAAACATATGCTTCCCATACCTGTCCATCATATGAGACTCCTTGTTTGGCGGATGGACAGATAAAGAAGTTTCCGCAAGTTCCTTTTTAGTGGCTGCTGCCACCACAATGGCATCAACAGGGACCCCTTTGGAAAGGAAAGACATCCTCAGGAGCTGTAATAAATTTATTCAGCCTCCTCTGAACTGGTGCCATGGTCTCTGGAGTGCCACACCTTTCGACTCACTACAGACAAAAGTGGGTCAAAAGGCAGAGACACCCATGAGGTGGAGGATTGGGAACCAAATGCATCCAGGTAGACAGACTCATCCTCAGAAGGGGCTAGGGACTTCCAGCCACCCCTCTGTCTAAAAATTTCCAAGATGTCTGAAAAGGAGACATCCTCAGAGGGGGATCATAGGGAGCCTTCCAATTCATCAAAGTCTGTATATGAAGTGATAGACTCACGGGAGTGTAGATGCTTCCTCTTTCATTTCTTCTTCTGAGGGACCTCCTCTGAATGTTTGGGGGAGGTTTCGGAAAAGGTGAGATCACCCAGTGGGGCATCCTTGGGCACAGGTTCCCTACACTTGGAGGCAGGAGGAAGATCAAAGGCAGGAACAGGCAATGATGGAGAAGGAGCCAATAGAGCTGAGGGTGGAGCAGTCTCAGGAGACAGCACACTCCTCATCACCTCAAAGTCACCACGATCCCAAGTCGAAGAAGCCACCGGCTCTGAAGAGCCCAGAGATCTCTTGCGAACTGGGAGAGATGGCTCCAAGGCCGATGGGGGAGCCGATCTCACCTGCGCCGAAGCTTCGAGAGGGAGAATGGGGTCAGACACGGGTCTGATGCCACTTCCCCCCTTGGAGCCAGAGAGAGGGCTTCGGCACCCAGATTCCTCTTTGGACTGAGACATCGAGGAGATTGGAGTGGTTATTGGAATCGATACAGGAGAAGTAACCGGAACCGACAGTCCCACCACCACAACCTCCATGCACTCTGTCTCCGAGTTCAAGAAAGTCGAAGGAGGAACCAATGGAGAAGCTAGATGGGCCGAAGGAGCCAATTCCTTATGGGCTGGGCTTGATAGTAATTTAGCAAGTGCCTGTAACTTGAGGAGTCTGTTGACCAATCTCTTCACGTCATGATCCGAAAGCCTGGAGGACCAAGAGGAGTGCGAAGAGGACTGGTGAATGGCCTGCTCCAAGTATCAGCAGAGGAGATTGTGGAGCAGAGCATACCAGCTCCATAGAAAGAGACCTTCTTCTCTTATGGGTCTGAACTGGCTCCGAGGACACAGATGGAGCCGCCGAAGACTTAGCTTTGTCAGAGCCAATGCTGGGAGCCGACAGAGCCGAAGGTTTGCAGTGGATTTTGTATGTTCTGAACTCGGAACCAATGGCTTAATGTGTTTTTTGGACACTTAAGCTGGCTAAGGACCCTGAGACAAAGAATCTTGAGGGTTCTTAAAAAGACCACAAAATATTAATTAATTTTTTCTCTCCTGCAGGACTCTGGAACTGAAGGCATGACAGCTTGAGCATGAGTCCTGCAGGTGAAGAGTCCCTAAACAATATACACAACTCATGTGCCCATCCGTAAGGGACATTTTTTGGCAACAAGAGTTGCATTTTTTGAACCCAGAGGGGTTTGACTCTTTGGACATAGTGTAACATTTTTCTACAGCACTAGAGAAAAACAAAGCTATAAGGTAACAGCACACAACAACTAACTGCTACAAGGCTGTAATGGCTAGCCCAAACAACAATAAAAGAAAAACTTTTTTTTTTTTTTTAATAAAGGGGAGAAGAAAAAAGGGGGCGAGCCACTAACTTAAATGGCGGCTCCCCCAGTAGGAGACCCTCTAACTTAAATGGCTATCCCAGAAAGGGTGGGGAAAAATAAAAAGAACCCTCTAATTTAAACGGCCTTGAAGAAAAAGCAAGGCCTGAGGAGAAAACGACGGCCAATAAATACCCAGAACAAGAAGAGGAAGGGGTTGTTAGACTAACAGAGGATAGTATACACTCTAACGAGTTAATATTACCACAAAACTGTGAAAAGGATAGCAATAAAGTGAAACAATTACAAAGTACTTAGCCTGAGCCAGCAGTCGCAATCTCAATGCTGCAAGCGGCAAACAAGATCTGGGTAGCTACCTCTAGGCATGTTGGGATAGGGGTTAGCCTCAAGCCAGTAAAAGCTCTTGAGCTATAGTAAATGGGCTGAGTCGGAGCCGAGGATCGGCTCTAAACCCAACAAGCAAGAACAAAGGAGAGATGGGACAACATAACATCCATAAATTCTTAACTCTTTTTTGGTTGCACAAAAAATCCTTTGGGAGCTAAGAACTTTGATCCCAAACATTATGATCATCTTGCCCTTTTGCTCACAGGTAGACTGCTTGCTTGTCTCTGACTTCTTGTCCAAACAGCAAAGAGTTGTCAAATAGGCCAATCATAAATGTTGCTTTGAAATGGTCTAAAAAAATCAGACAAATGCAGAAAGGCCTGTCTCCTCATAGCTAGGCCTGATCCTGCTGCCCTGGCTGCCCCATCTATTGTGTTATAAATTAGATGCATGGACATGGAAGAAATCATACTAATAGTAGCTACCTGGGTTTGTAGATGAGAACATATGGTGCCTGCTGGTAGCTGTTTCAATGTGTCTGACATCTTTTGTGCAATGTCCCATTGAAACCTCTCCATATGCACGATGTAGTTCAGGGCTCCAACTGAAAATGTACTTGACTCATAAACATGCTTCTCTAACCTGTCCATTATCCTAGATTCTTTATTGGGAGGATAAATGTACTAAGCATCCTCAGGGATACCCTTCTTGGTAGTCACAGCAATAACAATAGTGTCCACAGGGGGCTCTTTGCTCCAAAAACGATCTGTCTTTGGGGGTATGCAAAATCCTGTCAGGTTCTCTGGGGATGGGTTTAGTCACATCCATCTCTTTTCACACCTTGGAACAGACCATGTCAACCAGCTTAAGTGGAGGAGGCACTACTCATGCAGATGGGGAAGAGAAACTGTGGGCCTCATATAAACTTTGTTTTTCCAGAAAGGTGGTATTCATTGATCATGAGCCCCTCAGTCTCATCATCTACAACATTTCATTAAAGGAATGGTCTTCTGGAGGGGACTTGGAAAAAAATCTCTCCTTCATCCAAATCTGTATCTGGGGTGAGAGGCTCAGAAGGGGAGTCTGCTTCTTCTTGCACTTACTATTTCCTCCATGGGAGGGTTAGGCTGCTGAGCTTCCTTGAAACTGTCTGAGGAAAAAAAGACTCCAGATCTCACCAGTTCTGACCAAAATATACTCTTGTCCTAGGAGAGCAAACTGGATGTTCTGCCCAAGTGTCCAGACTCATTGATGTCTAGAGGCAGCATCTGTGCCACTGTAGCTATAGGCACAAAGGGTCTATATTAAATCAGCAAACACTTAAAATAGTGAATGCTGATCTATCGACCCTTTAAAAGTGCAAGTTTGAAATCCCGTAGACACGGAACAGTGATTTTTGTTTTCCCAGGGAAAAAAAAATCATTGTTCCACAAAAAAAAAGTTCAAAACACTAAATAAAGTGGGGGGCTTTGCCCCCCTACTTAAATATACCAATACCGAGACTGCACCACAGTGGAGGAAATGGCAAAGTCCCGAAAACGGCCCAGCGATTTTTTTCTCCTGGGAAAAAAGAAAATCGCTGTTCTGTGTCTTCGGGATTTCAAGCTTTCGCTTTTAAAGGGTCGATAAATCAGTGTTCGCTATTTTAAGCATTCGCTGATTTAATATAGACCCGGCACAAATGCACTTGATGCAGTACCATTCTGCAGAGATAAGTCTGCTGAAATACTTGGGCCAGTTGTAATTGTTGATGATGGCAGTGAGACTGGAATCTAAACCGGAAATAAAGCTCTCACCACAGGTGCAAAAACTTCAAAAATCAAAGCAAAGACAGAGACCTTCAGGCCATAGCAGTCATAAGCCAATCTCTCCAACACTAAGAAGGGCCTGACAAATTTACAGCTGAGGGCTCACCTCTGACCCCTGAGGACCTAGTAACTATAGGTGCCAAAAGGATCGATGTCAAGGCTATCATTTGTAAGAGAGGAACCCTCTGTGCTTGAGCCTTCACCAGCTTCAGAGAAGTGAGGTCAATCTGCACCACTGGTGCCAGCACTACAGGCAGTGCAAATCCAAACACTTTCAGTATCAAAATCAGGCCCAGAAGAGGAAAGGGAAATGAAAGGTCTTGAGTCAGTCTTTGGCTGCTAGCATGAAGCTGTATCAAATCTTGGCCTTGACAAAGGCACAATCATGTGATCACAATCCAGCTGTGTAGTCCTCCTCAGAATCCTCTACAACCATACTGAAGCTGTAGAAGGAGGTTTTGAAGATATCAATTTTGATAGTACTCTCTTAGAAGAAAAACTTCCCATTCTGCACCGAACAGTGGAGTCCTCCTTGGTGCCAGAGAAATCTCATCACTGAAGAGAAGACAACCTGAGCCTACTGGGGAAGAATCTAGGTGAAGAGACTCTGGGTCTAGGAGGGGACATACTTGAAGGTGGTATTGTCAACTGAGGTGGAATGGCCAGTCTGGGTGCCTTAGCTGCTGAAAGCTTCTCAAGCACAGAGGGTTCCCCTTCTTTTATTCAGTAAGAGTGTGTCCCAGCAAGTCCATTGGACAGAACTGATATGGATAATTCCCTTCACCACCAGTATATTGCACCAATCCACAAGAATCCCAGCACTAAGCCCTTTACAAATGGTGCAGTCAGCATCCAGACGCAGTGCTCACAAACTAACCACGCAGAGATAATGCAGCTGTTGTGAGGGCAACTTGTTCCCACACAGCTTTCACTTAAGGAAACCGTGCTTGGTATCTTTCTCCACAGTCACCATCACACAAATAGATCTGTCAAGAAAAAAAATGTAATTTTTAAGTCAGTGCAACTGCATGAAAACCTTTACTAGTGGGAAACGAAAACATGATCAAGAAGGAATCAAAACAAGATCATAAAGCTAAGAATAAATGGTAGCAAAAAGGGCTATAAGGGGTGTGAATAGCTAACCGAGGATAGCAGAAGGAAAATAAAGTCTACTGTACTTAATACAGAAATACACTAATATATTTTCTCCATGCCCGAGCTCTGAAGAAAATGTCATTGCCTTGCAGGTGGTAATGAGATCTGGAAGACTCACAGCAGGATGTATTATTGAGACAAAAGAACTTGAGCTTCTGATGAGTGTGCTGCTGTCACAAGAGGGCACCAAATGCACCAGCCCTGCTATTCCAGGGTCCAGACAGGACCTGTGAAATTCATTGTTATCAATGGGTACTCAGTATTTTGGGTCTATAGAACACAGAGGGATGGTAAATGAATTTACTTAGTTTAAGGGGACTACCTTCACAAAATTATACTTTTGTACTTACTAACTACAACAAATAAAAAAGCCAGGGAAGGGAATTTTGTGGTCAAATTAACATATGAGGTGAACAAACAAAAAGTCCCTGGAGAAGTCTATTTATGGCACAGGTTCTGTGATGCACCTTCTCAAGAAAACAATGACATGTCTCCTTTTTTCCCAGCTCCTCACTCAGTTCACAAGTGATTAACCTATTATATTTATATTTCCTACAACTCATCAACAGAGATAGCTTTGTTTTCTCTCCTAACTTCAACTTTTGATATACAAAGGAAAAGGACTTTAACTCACTGCAATAAGAATAAACCTTACAATCAAAAAATAAAACAAAATATTGAATACAAACCAAGAACTCCACATGGCAGAGAAAAGGAAAACACTTGCACAAGAAAACTGTCAAAAGCTTTCAAATGCAAATTTGTGTTTATTAATACAACAGATTCATGGAAAACATTATATAGACCAAGAAACCTTGGGCCATTTGGAAAAAGAAATGACTGAGGATGTGTGAAAATATAAACAAAACCTAGAGATTTTTGAAAGGTATAAAAAAGAAACATCGACATGGGAAAGAAAGAGAGATATGATATGGTGTAATATTTACGCAAAGGTCAAAGCCAAACTAATCAATACAAAAAGAGCAGCTCCAAAGATATCTGAAGAGCAATACAGGCAAAGGCACCCAGATATGGAAAATTTCACAATACAAAAAATAAGATCACAAAGGGGGAACGCAGAACAGAAGTTTAGTAAAGTAGAAGTTAAACAAATAGAAGCTGAAGATGTGGAATACCTGTGAAGTGAAGGATCTAGTGTAGCAAGCCTAATACAGGTCATATCTCAGCATGGTGGTTCAATGAGTCCCCAAAATAACTAGAAAAAAGGTGGAGCAGGAGACATCTGAAGAAGAAATATGGTCATGGGAAAGAAAAACAGATTTAATACGGTGCAGTATTTATGCAAATGAGAAAGTATAACTAATCAATACAAAAAAGGAGCACAGAAGATATTTAAAGGAAAAACAGACAAAAGTATCCAGATATTGAAAATTTTACAATACAAACAAATAAATAAATAAGAAAACAAAGGGGGATAGTAGAAAAAGAGGAATAGTAAAGAAGAAATAAAGAAATAGAAACTGAACTTATGTACTACCTGTGAAGTGAAGGATTTAATGTAAACAATCCAACTTTGGTAATGTCACAGCATAACAGACTAGTGAGTCCCCAAATTAAGAAAAAACACATGGAACAGGAAGCATCCGATCAGTTGTGACATAAAGATCCTCTGAAGCCTTCAGGAGACACCAGTACAAAAGTTCAGTTGGAGTTGCACAGCAAGCGAAGGAACAGGAAATGGTGGCAACTCTGATGCAATCAACTCCGTGGAGTGACAGGCCAGTGAGTTCCCATATGAAAGAGCAATGGATGACGCAGGATGCAGCTGAAGAATATGTCACAGGAAGATGTTCTGGAACTTTCTGTAGAATGTCCACAAGAAATGAAGAACAAAGAATGTGCCCTCGGTTTAGAAGAAAATGATCTACGGGAAGAATTGCTTGATTTCATAGAGATGGATAAACATATTAAGATCGATGAAAGAAATACATTACAGAAAGTCAATAAGACCCAAAATGTTAGAAGTCTGATAAAACAAATGAACACAGTAATCATGACTATTAACAGAAAGTCATGTGACATAACAGAAGTAAATAGGATATATTACTGTGCAGCTAAATTAATAAAAGATAAAGTCTTACCACAAAAATACAGGGCAATAAGGGAAAGAAAGAGAAGAAATCAAATGCCATCATGGAAATATTGAATAGAGAAAACTATAAAGCAATTAAGACAAGGAAGTGTCACTGTTAGAAGAGTACAGAAGAGGGAACAGATAAACAAAAATACTTAGAAAGATAGGCATGATAAAATCAATGTGCAGTATTAGAAAAGACCAAGATCTAGAGATTCAAAGACATTCAAATAAACTTTATTGTCATTTAGGACTATACAAGTGCAGACTAAACGAAATTACAAATGTCAGCTCATGACAGAAATGCACTGCAAATAACAAAGATACAGTGGTATCAGAGAATAACATAAGAAAGAAAATAACAACACATATGACATGCGAGAGGTAGTTCACATTACAAAAACAGAACTCAATACCCATTATCCAATGATAAATAAATACCCACCACCATCGTACACTATTGCAAATAACAAACTAATGATATCAGCAGAGGCAGAAAAACTTAATATGCAAATAAATATAAAGGAATATCACAAACGAAGCACTTCATTGATGAGCCAAAAAGTTTTATAGAGAATTGGAAAACAAAGCAAAAGGAATAGAAATACCACCAAAAAAGGAGAAATATATGCATTTTGGAGCAATATCTATGAAGATCCTGTGGAACATAATAAAGATGTTGAATGATTAGAAGAAGTAAAAGAAACAGTAAGAAGTTCAAATGTACTTGATATGAAATGGAATGAAGTAACGGCCAGATAAACTGAAACAAAATTAAAAAAAGCTCCTAATTGGAAAACTCCAGCCCCAGATGTCATACCTAACTTCTGGCTAAAAGTATTAACATCTTTACATGAAGATTTAGCCCTGAGTAAGAACTATTTATATGCACACCCCAAACAGACACCAACCTAGTTAACAATAAGAAAAATGATATTCTTCCTTATGAGTGAACCTGCAAGCTATCTTGAAAAGTACAGACCAATAATTTGCCTTCCAATGATGTATAAACCATACACTAGAAATGATGTAGTTGAGAGTTTACAGTCATTTAGAAGAAAACTCAGTCATAACAACATAATAAAAAGGTAACAAAAAAAAGTTATATTGAACAAATGATCTTTTTTTAATCTTTTTAACACTTTTTAATAATGCAATACAAAATGGTAACAATGCACATGCAAAACAATGAAAGTAATATATACTTATATACAACAAATAACTACAGATAATGCCTTGTGTCCAACAAAATAAATACATTAACAGACCTTAAGCTAGAAGGATATCAAATAAAGTATCCCAATATTCAGTAAAGTGTGTACTAAGTCTTTGGGTGCATTTCAGATATTTGTGGGCAAGTAAGTATTTAGTAGCAAGTTGTTTAAATCCATCCCAAGTGAGTAGAGATCTATCCTTCCAGTTAAGGGTAATATAAAGTTTGACAAGGAAAAAGAGTGTTATTAAGTTACGAATTTGAAGTTTGGATAATTGTGTAGGGGGGATATGTCATATAGTGAATTTTCAGGACAAAGTCATTTTTTCATATCCCTTTTTTTCCAATTGTAACCTAAGGGAGCACCAGAGGAACAAAGGATCATTTGTTGATAAAGTCATAATGAAGATTTGTAAAAATGGGAAGAATCTAAGTATGGCATGGAAAGATTCCAAAAAAAAAGCATCTGATGGCACCCCACATTCACAGATAATGGAGTGCTTGCAAATGTATAAGATATACCCTACATTGATCAGTTACATTACAGTAGCAAACCACTTTGCAGCTAAGCCATGATATAGGACAAATTATTATCCCAGGGATAAAAATTCAAAGTGGGATATTCCACGGTGACTCTTTTGTCAGCATTGCTCTTATGTCTTGCCCTCAACCCATTAAGCTGTCAACTTAACAGATTAGGTCATGGTTACAATTTAGTTCCCAGAAAGCAACATACTGTAAAGACTTCTCATTTTTTGTGGATGATTTAAAACTGTATAGTTAATTGGATGAGGTGCTGAAAGCACAACTAGAAGTGGTCAAAACTTTCTCAGATGAAACAAGAATGTCCTTTGGTCTTGATAAATGTGCAGAAGTAACATTTAAAGCAGAACACCTGCAGCACAAAATGAATATGTCTGGGACAAGAATATAATATAAAGGAACTTGAGCAGGAGGGAGTATATAAACACTTGGGAAATTATGAAGGATTGACAATAAAACATGAACAAATGCCAACAAAACTCAGTAAGGAATATTTTAGAGCACTAAAATTAATACTGAAAACAGCCCAACATCTAGGAATAATGTTCAAGCAATAAACCAATTTGGTCTTCCTGTTCTAACTTACAGTTTTGGGGTGACTGATGGACCCACAGCTGGACAGGAAAACAACAAAAATGCTGCATCTTATCAAATGATATATAAAAATTCTTGTTCCGAAAGAGGTATGGGCTTCCTTGAAATTGAGTATGTATAGATCTGCAATCATAAAACTACATACATATCTGCTGACCTCATCAGATCCAAACATAGGGAAAGTTTTGAAACATGAAGAGAGCAAGTTTAAGATGACTTCCTTGCTTAGTGTACTAGAAGCATATCAGTGTCAAGCAGGAATGGAAACCAAGTCAGAAGGATATAAAAATCAGGCAGCCATACCTGTCAAATGCACATATTTTCACAGAATGTCCAGATTTTTCCTCATATTTTTGGTCTGTTTCTCATAAAATTATGGTTTTCTGGAAAATGACTGTCTAATCATTGAGGATTGAAATTGGAAAATTACAGATATTTGAGATGCATACTTTATACCATTCAGAAAATTCATGACAATGCAAAACCTGTTATTCTATCGGCTTTCTGAGTTTACAAGAGCAATATTTAAAAACTGTCCCTATTTTTGAGCCTTCTTCACCCCATTATTTATTGCTTTGTCCAGATGTCTTGCTCTAAGAGGTTGACAGCTATGCAGGCAGCACCTGAATGTGCCAAAAAAAAAAGGATCAGGTGCAAAAGGAAGAAATTTGGAAAAGGCATATAAGTGCAAGCACAGAAAACTCCTGGAAAAACCTCATGTTGATCAGGATCTGATGCAGGAATGGCTAAAGAGAGGTGAATTTAAACCAAAAGATGAAAGGTTAATATTGGTAACCCGGAAAAGACGACAACAACATACATGTTGGTTTACAAAGTCCATTGAGCATGTGGGAGAAACAGACAAATGCAGGTTCTGTAAAACAGTTGCACAACTTATTGCTGGGTGGCGGAGGGCTTGTATACTGAAAAGCATAATAATGTGGCAAGACTGTTGCACTGGGGATTGTGCAAACATTGCAAAATTTAAGTAGCTGAGAAGCAATGGAAACATGAGCCACAAAGTATTATAGACAATGATGAAGTTTATATCACATAAAGTCACCCATTAGCAACAGTTCAAAAATAGATGTGAGAAAACGACATATAGTAGTAAATGAAAGGAAGACAAAAGTAGCATTGATCATTGAAATTGCTACAACCAATAATTACAATGTCTTATGTAGTGAGAGACAGAGAAACACAAAGTCATAAAATACCAGGATATGCAGGCAACAACAACGGCAATGTGGAGGAAGGGTAACCAGACAGGTCCAATAGTAGTAGCAGCAATGGGTCTCATAAAAAAGAATCTATAGTCTTATTTAGATATGCTACCAATACATGTAACTACATATGAGTTGCAGAAGGAGTAAATTCTGGGCACTTTGCGAGTGCTGCAAAGAGGACTTTCAACTACCATCAAAGATTTAAACAATATTAATTTCATAAACTTTAATCACACTTTGACTTAGGAATGGGGTCCATTCCTGTCATGGTATTAGAAACCCAAAAGACTTGGAGAAATTAAACCGTCAGTTTATTCTAAGGTAATGGCTGTTTGATCAAGCTTTCTAAAGAAAACCAGTGTATTGTTATTGTGGAAGGATAATTAATATGTCAGCATGTTACCTGTGTTACTATGTTATTTGTGCAATAGTTATGTACATGCAGATTACTGAAGTTTTTTAAACTTCATGTTATTTGCACATTTTCATTTGTAAAACTTACTTCCCAGGTCTCTTCCTTGTATTTGTATCTGCCTAAGTGTGATTTACCCACAAGACAAAAGTGAATGAATAAAGGGATGGATGGATAAATAGATAAATTAAAAGTAACCATGTAAATGTAAAAAACAGCATCTTACCTCAACTGAGCAGTTGTTTAAAGTGCCTCCTGCAGTCATATGCTTTGCATACTGTTTGAACTGTTGAAGTCCATCTTCTATAGCATACCTGAAGGTGTCTGGCTTCTGTCGTGTTATACCTTCCTGGGGCATTGACCGAAGCTCAGCAATGCATAAATGAAGTCTATGAAAATTTCCTTTAACTTGCTGAAAGAGAAAATGTAAGAAATATAAAGAGTAATATTTTAGATACTGAAACACAAAGAAAGAATATACCACTGCAGTTTCATTTATTAAGTCGAAGAGGCTTGACAGGTGCAGTTAGGTCTTTAGTTCTATACTTTGGCAATGGAAATCAGTATTGAAAAAAGCATCTGGTAACACGCACCAGTGACTTCACTAGTGATGGACTGCAACAGCAGGACAGGCAAGAGAAAGAGAAGAGACAGAGATTAAAACAATATAATACAAGTTATTATAAGCCACGGTGGTGCAGCGGTAGTGTTGTTGCCTCACAGCAAGAGGTTCTCCCGTTCAATTCACGGCTGGAGCACCTTCTGTGTGGAGTCCGCATGTCCTCCCCGTGGTCGAGTAGTGTTCGAAAGACATGTGTAGAATGGGTGTACCTTCGTTGAGGGTTGGGCGTCGAGCTGACACCTCGGCACCTGTAAAAAATATATTGCCAATCATTAGCGGACCAGAGTTCTGCTGTGGCGACCCCTAACTGGGAAAAGCCGAAAGAAGAAGAACAACAACATAATACAAGCTATTGTTCAAATATTTATTCCAACTGGTTTAATTCAAATTCTTTGAAAATATTTGACACAGATGCTGTCACTGTATGTACAGTGCAAAAACACTTTTGCAAGATAAAAAAGGTCAAGAAATGCCACATCTGGGTCATCCAGCAGCATTTTTTTTTTACTCCTAAAAGTGGTTAAAACAGTTGGAACTGACAGCAACTTCAGAGACAACCTGAGTGCTGACTTTTCACTTTAAGTCACCTAAATAATGCATGCCTCTCTGATGGGATACAGAACCCATAACAAAAATGATTTGATTCCCTGCTTTTCATTTAAATGAGTTTTGATTAAGGAACTCAAGCACTTGCTTAAAAGCCACTTCAGTTCAAACTACATCTGGTGGACTGAAAATTCCTAATAGTTCATTAACACTTGTTAGTGTTTCATTTCAACATACCAGTAGTATCTCACTGAAAACCTCTATTTTTCCCTGAGTGTTCTAATCCCAAAGAAAGGTCCAAGGGCCATACTGACTCATACTAGGCCAGTATATTCATTATTCCACCTCAGAAACAAAAATGTCTCCTTCCAATGAAAACAGTACTTGGAGCATTCCAATCTGATGTCTTAAACAATAGTCCCCGGGATTCAGCAAACTTCTGTGCTGTGCTCTAAAACTGACACCGTTCTGTGCACGAATGCAGGTGGTGTGTCTGAGAGCAGTGCTCTCAGTATACACCCACCCCCTGCACTCCATAATTGCCGTACGGCAATTACTTGTCAATCGGACAAGTAATCTGGACAAAGCCACACTAAGTAAGGGACAAATGTGAGATATTGCTCTCACAAACGTATAAAGTCGATAGAATGACAGGCTTCGCAGTAGCATGAAGTCCACAAAGGGCATGACGTGTAAAACTCAAATGTCTGTCATTATTTCCTAATGCAGTCCCTAATGCTTTGCCACTAGTCTGCCAGAAAGCCACAGCTGTATTCTGTGACAATCTATGCAGCTGATAGGTATGGTGGACACTGTTAGTGTCTGTGGAGAATACCTCTCAAATGCAAAGCCTGTCATGTCATCACCGTTTTAAAAGCATAGCCCCCCACAGATAATGTTGCAGAAATCAATGTGCATACCCCTACAGTACAAAAATAAAACACAACAGTTTAATTTTTTTTTCAGTCCACAATAAAGTTTAAGTGTAGCTGAGAGGATGTGCGCATTGTACAGCTTTGCTCAGCCTAGCTTACACATCATGAGCAGTTAAATAGGTATATACTTCAAAGCATAGCAATGTGAAAATAGCAAAGTGGCTAGAGTGTTTGCTTTGCAAGTATTCCCTGTTTGATCCCCAGTAAAGCCAATTAGGATTTTACATGTGAAAGCAGTACATAACTTATTTTTAATAATTAGGTATTAAATAATTAGAAGTTATGTACCTACCATAACGTTCCATGTTAGTTGTCTTCTCTCGCCTTCTTTCTTGCTGGATGGGTTCGGAGCCGACCCTCGGCTCCGACTCGGCACTTGCTTAGCTTGAGAACTCCTTTTACCAGCTCGAGGCAACCCTATATCCCATGATGCAAGGCGAGACTACCTCAGATCTCGTTTGGTAGCTAAATAACCCTGCCAATAATACTAATCCCAAAGGAAGAGCACAAGAAGCCTAAAAAAACTAGGCAAAAAGTTCTTAAGATAGACTCTCTAAAGAACTAAGGAGAGTGAATCTGATAAAGAGAACTCTTCAAGATCTGTCCAGGCCAGGGGGAAGGAGGGAGGGACGCAAGAAAGAAGGCGAGAGAAGACAACTAACATGGAACGTTATGGTAGGTACATAACTTCTAAATGTTAAGTTGTCAATCTCGCCTTCATTCTTGCTGGATGGGACCACGTCCCTAGCACCTGTATCCCGGGTGGCTCAATGGAACAGACTCTTGAGTACTGTGGAACCAAAACTGGCTCTGTCCCTGGAGGCCAAATCTAATTTGTAATGAGAGACAAAGGTATGAGGAGTGGCCCAAGTAGCTGCTGCACAAATGGTATCAATGGGTAACCTATCCTGAAAAGCTGTAGAAGTGGATAGGCTCCTGGTTGAGTGTGCCTTCGGTTTTGAGGGTAGTTGCTTGCCTCTGAGCGAATACACATAAGAAATGGAGGAAGATAACCATCTGGATAAGGTCACTTTTGATACTGGGAGACCTTTTCTGTTTTCTGCATAGGAGACAAATAATTGATCTGATTTCCTGAATTGTTTAGTTCTATGCAAATAATACCTGAGCTGACGATGGACATCCAAAAAATGAAGCTTTTGTTCAGCTCTGTCAGAATAATTTGGGAAAAAAAAAAACTGGCAGATCGATGGATTGATTAATATTAGTTTGAGAAACAACTTTGGGAAGAAAGGATGGATTTGTTCTCAAAGATACCCTGTCCTTGTGAAAAACCAAGTAAGGGGAGCAGATGCAGAGAGCTTGAATCTCGGATACCCTTCTTGCTGAAGTGACAGCCAGTAAGAATATAGTTTTCCAGGTCAATAACTTCAAGGAGCATGAAGCAGACGGTTCGAAGGGGGGTAAAATCAAGGATGCTAACATCAAATTCAGATCCCATTGTGGAGGAGGATGTTTTATTGGAGGCTTTAGGAGAAAAACTCCTCTCAGAAAAGCTTTGCATAGTCTATGTGACATAATGTTATGATCTTGCAAGCCAACGTGATATTTGGAAATACCCGCCAGTTGAACTCTGACTGTTGATGAAGAAGATCCTGACTGAAAAACATCAGCTAGAAAATCTAAAACAGAATGCACAGGTGCAGTAAAGGGATCAATGTGCCTGGAGTTTGCCCAAAGGGAAAAACGTCGCCACTTGCTAGCATAAACCGTTCTAGTGGACGGCTTCAAAGAAGCTATTAAGATATCTCTGACAGGATCAGAGATCATAGGAAGCCTGGCTAGGGAAGGAAGTGGAGCAACCAAGCAGTGAGGTTGAGAGAATGAATGGCCCGGTGCTGTTGACCGGATTGGTGGATCAAAAGATCCGGAACTGGGTCCAGATGCCAAGGCTGCACCAGGAGGTGATGATGCAGAGTCAGAAACCAAATTTGTCGGGGCCAGTAAGGGGCAATGAGAATCAACTTGGCCCTCAAAACGGTAGCTTTCTGAATAACCTGTGGAATTAAGGGGAAAGGAGGAAAGGCGTACAGAAGTCCCCGGGGCCAATCCTGGGTTAGAGAGTCTCTCAGGGGTTGGCCTGGTAGGGGAAAGAGGGTGAAGAAGTCCGGGCATTTGTTGTTTTGGGGTGTAGCAAAAAGATCACAAAAAGGGGTGCCCCACTTCAGAAATATCTCGTCCACTATCGATTGATTGAGAGACCACTCGTGAGGCATGAGAATGGCTCTGCTCAGTCTGTCCGCTAAGAGGTTGGACCTGCCGGGGATGTGCGTTGCTATCAGAAACCGATGAGAGGAGATTGCCCATTGCCAAAGTCTGAGAGCTTCTCGACACAAAGGATAGGACCTGGTCCCGCCCTGCTTGTTGATGTACCAGACCACAGACATGTTGTCCGTTTGAACTGCAATAGTCCCCGCGGGAAGAAAGTCGTTGAGGGCTTGCAACGTTAAAAGCACCGCTCTCATCTCCAGGACATTTATGTGCAGATGGTATTCGATGGGTTGCCAAGTCCCGTGGACCATCCTGCCCTGATAATGCCCCCCCCACCCGATCAGAGAGGCATCCGTAGTGACTGTGGCAACCGGAGGAGGGGGAACAAATGGTCGGCCCTGATGAAGTAGAGGGGAAGATATCCACCAGGTTAGATGAGTCCTGCACGATTGTGTAACCAAGATTTCGTGCCTCATGGGAAGGTTCTGGAATGACCACTGAGTGAATAACATCCACTGCAGAAGACGCATGTGGAAGCGAGCTAATGGTAGAAGTACAATGGCCGCAGCCATGAGACCTAGAACCTTCAGAACCAATCTGGCTTTGACTTTGCTGCTCTGCAATAAAATCCAAACGTATTTTTGTATCCAGAATTCTCTGATCTGTTGGTCTGGCTAACATACTGACGGTGTTTAATTCTGCGCCTATAAAGGTGATAGATTGGCAAGGCAGCAGAGAAGATTTTTCGAAATTCACCGATATTCCCAGCCTTTTGCAAAGCTGTAGAGTGTAGTCTCTGCTCTGAAGAAGCTGATGCTTGGTGGTGGCAGAGAGGAGCCAGTCGTCTAAATAAGGAAACACCTGGAATCCTTGACGTCTCAGATGAGCTGTGACCACTGCCATGCATTTGGTAAACACTCTGGGGGCTGAAGTGAGGCCAAAGGGCAGGGCTCTGAACTGATAATGACTGGTCCCTAGCCGAAAGCGGAGAAACCTCCTGGAGCGCCTGTGTATCTTTATGTGATAGTACGCGTCCTGAAGGTCTATCGAGCACATCCAGTTGTCCTTGCCCAGAAAGGGCAGAATGGACTGAAGCGTGACCATCCGGAATCTTGCCTTCTTGACAAATCTGTTTAGATTGCTCAGGTCTAAAATAGGTCTCCAATCTCCCGTCCTTTTGGGGACCAAAAAGAATCTGGAGTAGACGCCGGATCCTACTTGGTCTGCTGGAACAGTCTGGATGGCTCTTTTTTCTAGGAGCTTTGAAACCTCCTGTTTTGCCAAATCCCTTTGACCGGGTGAGATGTCTGGAAGGGATTGGTGAGATACGGGATACCTTTCGAAGGGGATTTTGTAACCCTCGGATATGATCGACTGTACCCACATATCTTGTGAAAGGGAACGCCAGGCTACTGGGTACAGTGATATCCTTCCCCCGACTGCCCCCAAGGGTGGACAGTCAGGCAACACCTCAGGGATGCTGAAAGGGCTTCTCAGGAAGAGACTCCCTGTTGCCCTGATTCTGAGGACCCCCCCTGCCTCTAGGGTGGCGTCTATTATTGTTACCCCCTCTGCCTCTGGGGGAAAACTGACCATGCGTGTCTGGCGCTGCTCCTTGGGCTTTACGGAACCACATCTTTCCTCCTTTCTGACCCTTGGGATAGGGTCTAGAAGGGGTGGAAAAATGGACTCCTACGGCAGAAAGAGTTTTGCCGTCTTGCTCACACCTGGTCAAAGTTTCCTTCACCTGAGGTCCGAACAAAGCTGAACCGTCAAAGGGGGTACTGGTGAAGGACGCCTTAAAGGGGTCCGCGAAATTACAAAGCCGCATCCAGGCTTAACGTCTAAGCGCCACTCCTGTGCCTGCGGCTCTGCTCGCTCCATCGGCTGCATAGGATATGAGCCGCATGGAGGAGTTGGTTAAAGAATTTAGGATTGCTAGCTGTGAGGCAATCTTGTCTTGAGCCCCAGCAGCTGAAGGATCCTGAACCACTTCACCTAGTTCCTTGAGAATATCTCTTTGAAGTCTGGTGAAATGACAAAGGTAGTTCAGCGAACGCATAGCAAAGGTCGCTGAAGAAAACATCCACTTGCCATACCTATCCATGGTCCTAGAATCTTTGTTAGGAGGATGGACAGGCACTGAAGGATCCGCAAGTTCCTTCTTGGTGGCCGCCGCCACCATAGCATCCACAGAGACGCCCTTAGAAAGAAACTGCTTGTCTGAAGGGGCCGTAATAAATTTGGATGGCCTCCTGGGGACCGGTTCCACAGAATCTGGAGCTGCCCACGCCTTTCGAGCCACTACCTGCATAAGTGGGTCAAAAGGCGGAGACACCCAGGAGGTGGAGGGTCGGGATACAAAAGCCTCCAGGTATACCGACTCATCCTTGGAGGGGTCAATGGAAGGCCAGTTCCCCCTCTGTTTGAGGAGTTCAAGGATGTCTGAAAAGGAGACATCTTCAGAGGGGGACCGTGGGGAACCCTCCGACTCATCTAAGTCGGTATCAGATGTTGTAGACTCAGGGGAGTCTGTGTGTTTCCTCTGACACGTCCTCTTCCGAGGGGTTTCCCCTGCGGGATCAGGAGAAACCTCGGAAGAGGAAGTTATTCCCAATGGGGAAACCTGGGGTGATGGATCCATGGGCCTGAGAGCAAGAGACTGGCAAGAGACATCAACAGGCACCGAAGAGGGAGGAGCTAAAGGGATGGACCGTTGACCTGGCTCAGGTGCCAGGACACTCCTCATCACCTCAAAGGCTCCTCCCAGGAGACCAGAAATTCCCGTTCGAAGAAATGGGAATTCCGGCTCCACTGAGAGAGAAGGCTCGAGGCGATGTCGGTGCCGAGCTTACCAAAGCGAAGCCCCGAGAGGGAGAGCGGGGTCGGACAAGGGTCCGATGCCACTAGCCCCCTCGGAGCCGACAAGGGAAACTCGACGACCGGATCCCTCCAAGGAAGGTCTCATGGAGGAGATCGGAGCCGAAGACGACGGGGCCGAAAGGGGATATATCGGTTCTGGCGCCAACACGGTCGCTGTCCCGAGAAGCTCCGGCTCCGAACTCTGGAGGGGAGTCGGAGGAGGAATTTCAAGGGGAAGAGCAATAGCAGAAGTCTGCTGAGACGGGCTATGGAGCATTTGGGCTAGTGCCTGTGACTTCAACAGCCTGCTTACCACCCTCTCTAAATTGTGGTCAGACAGCCTGGAAGATCTCGAAGATCGGCTCCAATGACTCCATTCCAACAAAAGAGGAGACCTCGGAGCTGAGTGGATCGATTCCAAAGAAGGGGACCGAGATCTCTTCTTGGACGAAGCCATCGGAGCCGACGTCCTCTGGGTTCCAGATGGAGCCGAAGGCTTCTCGGCTCTGATACTGGATAACACGTCGGCTCCAGCCGGAGCCAACAAGGCAACTGTAGATTGAGTGTCAGAGCCGGTAGGAACCGACACTACCACATCAGAGGTAGAAAGATCGGCTCCAGCCGGAGCCGATCTCGACTCCAAAGGAGTCGGAGCCACCGGGGAAGGCTTAACCACTGTAGCCTGAACCTTAGGTGGCTTTGAAGGTTTACTCGACCCAGTCTTAGTGGGTGAACCTTCTGGCTTTAATAAGCCACGGAGGATTAACTTGTTCCTCCTCTCCTGCAGGACTCTCTGGCTAAAAGAATGACATAAGGCACAGGAGTCCTGCAGGTGTAAAGGCCCCAGGCAGTAAACACAAGAAGTGCGACCATCTGTCAGAGACATTTTCTGACAGCACGAGTCACACTTCTTGAAGCCTGAGACCTTTCCTTCCCTAGACATAGTCTAAGTAAAAACAACACACACACTAAACAGTTACACTATTAATCCCAAAAACACACACACAGATAGGGATTAAGAGAAAGAGGCCTAGGCCTAACTGAAAATATAAACTTAGCTATTTAACTAGAAAGTTTAAATAAAGGGGAAATAGGGTGGGCTGTAGAAAACTACACACTATCTGACTATTAAATAGAGAAAGGGAGAGAAAAAACCCTGACTAAATCATTTGAAAATTCAAACTCACCTGAGCTGGCAAAAAAGAGACCTCTTCGCAAAGCGGAAAACGAGATCTGAGGTAGTCTCGCCTTGCATCATGGGATATAGGGTTGCCTCGAGCTGGTAAAAGGAGTTCTCAAGCTAAGCAAGTGCCGAGTCATCCAGCAAGAATGAAGGCGAGATTGACAACTTAACATCATATATTTGTTAACCAGGGTAGTGTAGTAGGTCCAGATGTAAGGTGTCAGTGTAATAAAGTTGTGAAACCCCAATATAGACACAAGTGCCCCATACAGTATAGTCACAAAAGAATAAATGTAATGAAAGCACATTGGGGGATGTCAGGGAAGGTAAACAAAATTATAATATGTCAGGAATGATGAATTAATCCCATACAGCTGATAGCCCATAAAATAAAACATAAGCAATGCTAAGCATTGCACAGCTATGCTGACTGGGTGTAAGCATTGCTTAAATATGAATGCTAAGCAATGATTAGCCCAGCTAAGTGGATTTGCCCACTGGTAAGCAGTGCTGAACCTGCCCCTTTAAGCACTGCCAACCTTGGTTAAACAGGTTTGCCCGTAGCTTAGCTTAGCACAGCATATTCAAAACTGTCCAATCACAGCAAAAGGCTGGAAATTGGCCATATTTAAACCTCGCAGGCAGGAATACAGCACATAACTGGGTGTAGCTCCCCACTGTAGGCAGTATGGCAGGTGTTGGAGAGGGCATGTGCTTTCGGCCACAGTGATGGGGCATACAGTCCAAGGTCATGGTAGGACTCCTTGTTAAAAACCCTGACATGAGAGTGCTGCAGGACCAGTACCAGGGCTCCCAATATAAAGCAGGGTCTTGGAAAGTCCTGACTGTGACCTCACTAGTGCCACTGGCATCCCTTGGACTTGTGAGCAGGTCTGGCACCACTATGCCAACTTAAAGCGGAGGAAGAGGGAGCTCTTGGACCAGTGGGTCCAAGAAGGATGACAGAGGAGTGATGTCCCTGGCATGTGTAAGAATTCATATCAATAACTGTTTACCAAAGTCCAGCCTGTGTATGTGAGGGATAGGTATGCATAAATCTTTCTCTATCTTCTTTACAGCTCCAGCTGAGCGGACTGTGAACCAGGAAGCCCATGTCAGCAGGTTGCAAAGGCTGTGTCGCGAGGCTGGTGAGTAACAATCTAGCTTGTAGTATTCATACAAAATAAATATAAAAGAGTAGAATGTCACCTGGCAGTACTAAAAATGGGTATGGTTTCTACTGAATAAACCAGACACTATTACAGTAATAGTCTCATAAAGATTATATATAAATAAAACTGTAACATCCAAAAAGCAGGAGACCAGGATCCAATCCACACAAACAATGTTTATTGAGCACTTTCGTCTCTTGAATAGAAACTTCTTCATAATAACACAACATATTACCCAACAGCCTTATATATGCTATTCCAACAAATTAGTCGTCATCATTAACTAATTAATAAAATAATGTCCTGAAAGGCCAGAAATGGCTGAGCTTAGATGACAAATTAGGACGAATGCATCTGAAGCATTGGGCCTTAATAGTGTAGCATCCATCAGCTCTGTTCTCTGGCTCAAGGCAGAATTTCTTATATGACCGTCATCAATACCTACTATTAGGGTAAGATGCTAATAAAAAACAAAGACATATATACTTTCATATGCTTAAATACTGACATCTGTTGCTTTGATTATTTTTAACGTATTACAGGATATATTTAATTCTCAAGTATCTTTTATATGTTTTTAATCACATTTTTTCTTTTTTACTGTGAGTGCAAAATATATATGTGTGTGTTGCTCTTTAAATGTTTCTATGTTCTTTCAGGACATTATTTTATTAATTAGTTAATGGTGACGACTAATTTCTTGGAATAGCATATACAAGGCTGTTGAATAATATACTGTGTTATTCTGAAGAAGTTTCTATTCAAGAGACAAAAGCGCTCAATAAACATTTGTGTGGATCGGATCCTGGTCTCCTGCTTTTTGGAAAACTGTAACTGCCTGTTAGTAAAATTTAAAATCCAGGACTGGTTGTAGTTTACTCTGGTATGGTATGAATTGAAATGTGTACATGTTATGCACAGCAACTATAGCTCTGAAATCATTAAACAATCAAGTCTCATCTGACAAAGTTAGTGCCTCTGTAAGACATGAGATTAACTGATATGAAAAATGTCATGCACCTAGATCTGATATCTGAATAGTAATGTTGTGTTAACCACTGTTTTCCACACTGTGCTATGTCAAAAGGTATGTATAGGAATGTATGTATAAGAATGTTGTAATTACAAGGTCAGAATGTACAACAAAGAGAGAATGAGGCAGAAATCATTCATGGAAAAGACAACACTTTCTCAATAGTTCCTTCTGATGAAACACAAGCTTGTTGTATTTTTAGCATAAACAGCCACGGTTCAAATCCTGGGAGTGGTAGAAAGCTGTATGCATAATTTTAACTAGTATTTTGTGAATATGTGTACAGACAGTCAAACAGTGCTAACAAACATTCCCTCCACAGGTCTTCCAGGTAAGAGAAGGTATTAAGTAGCTATAAGAAGGCTGTAGTTATATTGTGTCCAGCACCCATGGTCCAACCCCAAGGCTGCAAATGACAGCAAGATAAGTACATACACCAAGTAGTCTCCCCCAAGAAATATTCAAACGTGTCATGCTGTGAAAGCTACTGGTCCCTGCTACTAACAACCAGGGTGACCGATAAAAATCAAGGCAGAGCATGGCAGTACCACTTACACGCACACACACACACACACACACACACACACACACACACACACACACACACACACACACACACTATGAGTGCACATATGTAACCCTTACTATGTGAATATGGGTAGAAACAGTCAGGTAGTGTTAACAAACATTCCCTCCACAGGTCTTCCAGGTAAGAGAAGGTATAAAGTAGCTATAAGAAGGCTGCAGCTATACTTTGTCCAACACCCATGATCCAACCCCAGGGCTGCAAATGACAGTAGGATAAGCAGATACACCAAGTGGTCTCCTCCAAGAAATGTTCAAAAGTGTCATGCTGTGAAAGCTACTCGTCCCTGTTGCCAGTAACCAGGGTGACCGATAGAAATCAAGATAGAGTATGGCAGTAGCACACACACACACACACACACACACACACACACACACACACACACACACACACACACGCATACGCATGCACACACACACACACACACACACACACACACACACACACACACACACACACACACACACACACACACACACACACACACACACACACACACACACACACACACACACACACACACACACACACACACACACACACACACACACACACACACACACACACACACACACACACACACACACACACACACACACACACACAGTATGACTGCACATATGTAACCTTTACTATGTGAATATAGGTAGAAACAGTCAGGTAGTGTTAACAAACTTTCCCTCCACAGGTCTTCCAGGTAAGGGAAGGTATAAAGTAGCTATAAGAAGGCTATAATTATACACTGTGTACAAACATACCACTGCCCAACCCAAGGCAATAGGTTGTTGTAATAATACCTGTAGAGTAATGATTAGAGCAATGTTCATTAAAGCTGTGACCACTGCAAGAGTCTACATTTGTTAATTGACATCTGCCCCCCCTTATCTTCACCAATAATCTAAACACATAAATGAATGGGTATATTTTCCACCAAACCTACTGTTGGGACATGTGTTCTATTGTTCTACAAATGTTGAAATGTATCCCAATTAATGTTGCATGTTCAAATACTATCATTGGTGGCCTGTTGCTATCAATGTAACCTACATGCCGGTGTAATGCCCACTGTGGTTCCATATATGCATGTGATCTGTTTGCTATGCAAATGTTCCATATCTGTTGTTTTGGGTTAATGGGAATACTCATGCATGCTGTTATAACTAATCTTGGAATGTGTTTAGCATTATGAACCAACATAAGTTCTAAAACTGCAACACCATAGCATGTCAGGGAAGGCCGATCCCAGCAGATCTGCCTTTCCCATCTCATCTGGCCATGGCACTGGGCCCCAGCAAGTCTGGGACCCACCCCAGAACCTTCTCGTCCGCTGGTCCTCCTTGCACCACCTTTGGGTGGAACTGCCTAAGGGGATGGGGCTCGTCCTCCCCCCAGGGGTGGACATGGACAGGATCCTGTTACCCAATGCCAGGTCCGAGGTCTGGTGTGTAGCGAGCTCCGCAAGGAATTTGGAGAACTGCTATGCCAGCTTGAGGGCTGCGTGGCATATTTAGAGGGTCAGTTTGCTCCTCCATGCTCAGCCCCCAGCACAGCCACCTTCGGGGCCCTGAATGTGCAGTGGTGACTGCCCATGGGTGGGGACCTCAGTCCCACTGTATCCATTTGGGGGCTCATGAGCTTCCAATTACCAAACATCCTTCCCCGTCCAAAGTGTTTGCCCCCACATGTGATACACCACCCCTGTATGCTGTCTTGGCTGTCATCCTACCCAACCTACCTCCCCAAATATACCTACTATCCTTCCCCAACATTCCACTCTCACCATAAAGAAAGGCAATCTGTTCCCGAAAAAAATGTCGCCCCATACATAGCTGTCCATTTCACACAGGTATCCACTGGACAAATGTAATCTGGTCTAAATGGCTTCACAACACATTATTGTTGTCCTCGCCCTTCTCTCAGGGGTTTGAGTGTCCAAATTTACCTCCAAATTCAGTATATATGCACAGCTGTTGCTGTAGAAGAAATGTACAGCTATGGACCTTCCCTACACCCATCCTCCACATCCCTAGCTATTGTTCATATTGTATTTCCCTCTTCGTGCCCCCTTTTTCATCACTTTCCTATCACATCTTTTTTCTTTTCTTTTAACGACATTAGGTTTCCTCGGGGTGCTCCGGTTTCCTCCCACATCCTAAGGACATGCTGCAGGTGGATTGAACACTCTAAATTGGCCCTAGGTGTGAATGCGTGTGTGTGTGTGCCTTCTGTGGAAGGCTGGGCGCCGGGCTGGCAACTTGACACTGTAAAACTCCACTGCCAATCATGAGTGGACAGGTGATCTGCTGTGGTGACCCCTAACCGGGAAAAGCTGAAAGAAGAAGAAGAAGCATGGGGGTAAGCAAGAGTAAGCAACAGTAAGCCTGTTTGAATGGTGCTAAGCGATGCCTATACAGGTTAAGAACTTTTAAGGCTGTCTGTCAGCATAGTTAACCGGAAGTTAGCATTGCTTACCGCCACGCAAATCTGCCCAAACCCACTTACAACTGCTTAAAAGTGCTTTAATCGCACTGTATCCAACAGCCCTTGTTCTGCCCAGCAATAAAATAACCAGTGCTTGCAAGTCTTGAACCCAGGACCCTGCAGACCATAGCCACAGCAATTTACCACTAAGCCATCTGAGCTGTAGATACATCTAATGTTTTTTCAAACATATCACGCAGCAGAGTCATTCAACAGTAGGGAGAAAAAGAAGTTATGTACTCACCATAACGTTCCATGTCTGTAGTCCATCTCGCCCTTCATTCTTACATATAGGTTCAGAGCTGATCCTCGGTTCTGACTCAGCCTATTACAAAGCTCAAAGTCTTCTAGTTGGCTCATGGCTAGGTAGGTATCCCATAGTGCACCAGTACAATCCCCAGATCTTGTTTGCTGCTAAACTATAGAAAGACAGAACTAAAGCTATCCAGAAAGAACAACAATAATGAAAGGTCTCCACGTATTAAGGAAAAATTATCCTGTCTCCAGATCATTCCAGGATGGGGGTAGGAGGGTGGGTTCGTAAGAATGAAGGGTGGGATGGACTACAAACATGGAACGTTATGGTGAGTACATAACTTCTTTATGTTCTGTAGTCCTATCTCACCTTCATTCTTACATATGGGACAGCATCCCTAGCACCTTATTCTTGGGTGGCTCACGGAAAAATACTCCTGAGTATTGTGGAACCAAAGGAGGCTCTTCCCCTAGAGGTCAGGTCCAATTTGTAATGAGTAATAAAGGTGTGAGGGGTAACCCAGGTTGCTGCTGCACAAATATTGTCAGTTGAAACTCTGGCTTGGAAGGCTGCAGATGTAGACTGGGATCGTGTAGAATTAGCCTTAATTTTGAATGGTAAAGGCTTCCCATTGGAAGAATAAATGAAGGCGATACAGCTTGAAATCCAATTTGAAAGGGTCACTTTGGAGACTGGGAGACCTAGTCTGGAGCTGGAGAATGATACAAACAATTAATGTGACTTCCTGAGTTCCTTAGTCCTGTGCAGATAGAACCGTAATTGTCTGTGAACATCCAACTGATGAAATCTGTATTCTGCTGCGTTGGAATGGTTAGGGGAAAAAGACCGGCAGCTCTATAGTTTGGCTCAAAATATTGTAAGAGCAAACTTCAGGGATAAAAGATGGATTTGTGTAAAGAGAGACTCTATCTTTGTGGAAAATCAAATAAGGGGGCTTGATAGACAGTGCTTTTAGTTCTGATACTCATCTAGCAGATGTCATGACTACTAGGAACAAAGTCTTCCAAGACAGAAACTTCAACGGGCACGAATGAGCAGGTGCAAAGGGTGGAGAAGTTATTTTGGACAGGACTAAGTTTAGATCCTAAGAAGCTACTGCTTCCTGAAAAGGAGGTCTCAACAAAGTAGCACCTTTATGGAAAGTTTTACACAATCTGTATGACATCAGGTTAGACTCATGCTGACCCAAATGAAAATTAGATATCGCTGCCAACTGAGCCTTAATTGTGGCAGCAGCAGATCCTTGGTGGAAAAGTTCAGACAAAAATTCTAAAACCACTGGAATGGAAGCGGTGTAAGGGTCAACATTCCTTTCTTCAGCCCAGATAGAAAACCTTCTCCATTTGCTGGTGTATAACTTTCTAGTGGAGGGTTTATGTGAAGAAGTGAATATGTGGGTCACAGCGGGTGAAAAATCATGAAGCCTGACTAGGGATGGAAATGAAGCAGCCACGCTGTCAAGTTGAGGGTGTGGAGGCTGGGGTGAAGGAGAACCTGACACGTGTGTCAAGAGATCTGGCACTGGGTCCAGAGTCCATAGATCATCTAGTAGACGAAGCCCGAGATAGGGGAACCAAATCTGACGAGGCCAGTAAGGAGTGATGAGGATCGATTTGCTTCCCAACAGTTTTGCTTTCTGAATCACCTTGGATATGAGAGGAAAGGGGGGAAGCATAAAGGAGACCCAGAGGCCAATCGTGAACAAGTGAGTGACTCCCGAGGGAGGGGATAAGAGAAAGGTAGTTGCTGCATTTGGAGTTGATCAGACTGGCGAAAAAGATCACAGCAAGGCTGTCCCCATTTGTGGAAGATTTGCTCCGTTATTTCCTGCTTCAGATACCACTTGTGAGGCATCAAGATTGCCCAGCTGAGTTTGTTGGCTATCATGTTGCTTGTCCCTGGGATGTGCATTGCCACTAGAAAGCACTGGGAAGATCTCGCCCACTTTCAAACATGAATCACCTCTTGACAAAGGGGGTGAGATCTGGTTCCACCTTGCTTGTTGAGATACTACACCATGGACATGTTGTCTGATTGGATTGCTATCGTCCCCACAGGAAGAAGGTTGTGAAGTGCTTGCAATGCTAGGAGCACCGCCCTCATCTCTAGAACATTGATATGCAGGTGAGCCTCGTGATCTTGCCATGTGCCTTGGACAGTCCTGCCTAGATAATGCCCCCCCACCCTATCTGTGAGGCATCTGTGGTCACAGTAGCAATGGGTTAGCGAGGAAAGAATAGAGTGCCTGTGGTTAGTTGGTCGGGTTAGATCCACCAATGGATGTCCTTTTTGCAAGATTCTGTTAAAATGATGTGGTGGGATAAAGGCAGTTGTTGAAAGGACCACTGGGATGATAGAAGCCATTGAAGAATTTGCATATGCAATCTGGCAAGAGGGACTAGCATTATGGTGGAGGCCATGGTCCCTAAGAGTTTCAGCACTGTCTTTGCCTTAACATTTTCAAGGGGAAGTAGATGAAGAACTTGTTTTATGAGGTTCTGTGCTCTTTCTGAAGGAAGACAAGCTAACATGGTGACTGTGTCTATTTCTGCACCTATAAAAGTCACACATTGAGAGGGCAATAAGGCAGACTTTTCCCAATGTATAGTAATCCCCAACTGGGCACAAAGTTGGATAGTGGAATCTCTAGGTTTGAAGGAGTAGATGCCTGGTGGGGGTGGTCAGGGGCCAGTCGTCCAGGTACAGAAACACTTGGAATCCTAGACGTCTCAGGTGAGCTGTCACTACTGCCATACATTTGGTAAACACCCTGGGGACTGTGGTAAGACCAAATGGCAGAGCACAAAACTGGTAGTGACTGGCTCCCAGCCAGAAGTGTAAGTGGCCCCTTGATGCTCTGTCCATTTTTATATGGTAGCACGCATCTTGGAGGTCTACTGAGCACATCCAAGTGTCTTTTCCTAACAGAGGGAGTATAGACTGCAGTGTCACCATGTGGAACTTGTCCTTCTTTATGGATTTGTTTAACTTGCTGAGGTCCAAGATGGGCCTCCAGTCCCCTGTACATTTTGGCACCAAAAAGAATCTGGAGTAAATTCCAAATCCTACCTGGTCTGCAGGGACGGTTTTGGATGACTCTTTTTGCGAGCAACTTGTTCACTTCTACAGTTGCCTGACCCCTGTGATTGGGTGAAACATCTGGGATCCTCTTGGGAATGTGAGGTGGAAGAGAAAAGGGTATGGAGTAACCTCTGGTGATAATTCTTTGTACCCATTTGTCTCGGGTGATGATTAGCCAGGCTTCTGGATATAAAGAAATGCGACTCCTGGCTGGCTCCAGAGAAGCACAGCCAGGCCCGACACCAGGAGCACTGATAGGGACGGCCTTGAAACGAATCACGACCTCCCTGGTTTTGTGGTCCACCCCTGCTTCTAGGATGGCGTCTACCATTCATTCCTCCTCCTCTGCCACTGAAGGAGGAGTCACCTTGTGCATCTGGGAAAAACCTCTTGGACTTCTTGAACCACATCTTACCACCTCTCTGACCCTTGGGGTATGTTCTAGCGGGTATGGTAAAACATACTCCCACAGCAGACAGCGTTTTCCCTTCTTGCTCGCACCTGGTGAATGTGTCTTTTACCTTAGGTCTAAACAATGAAGAACCAGCAAAAGGGGCATTGGTAAAGGTAGACTTGAACAGCTCTGCAAAATTACACAAGCGCATCCAGGAGTGTCTCCTAAGGGAAACTCCTGAACCCGCTGCTCTGCTCGCTCTGTCGGCTGCATAAGAAAGCAGCGTCATGGAGGAGTTAACAATGGAATTCAAGGTGAACAACTGAGCAGACAGCTTATCAGGGACTCCTTCAGTAACTGCACCTTGTAGAGTATCTCCCAACTCCTTAAGGGGATCTCTCTGAAGCTTTATAAAATGTGTTAGATAGTTCACGGATGGACAGATGAAGAAGTCTCCGCTAGTTCCTTCTTAGTGGCCGCTGCCACCACCATGGCATCTACAGGCACTCCCTTGGATACAAATTCCTTCTCTTTGGGAGCAGACACAAATTTATTGGGTCTCCTGGGAACTGGTTCCATGGCATCAGGAGTCTCCCACACCTTCCGACTAACAAGGTCTAACAATTCATCAAAAGGTGGAGACACCCAAGAGGCTGAAGGTTGAGATCCAAAAGCCTTCGGGTACACCAACTTCTCATCAGAAGGAGTAACAGTGGGCCAGCTGCCCCTCTGCTTAAGGATCTCCAAGATATCTACAAAGGAGACATCATCAGAGGATGACTTGGGGGACCCTTCTGACTCCTCAAGGTCAGTGTTGGAGATAAGGGACTCATCCTGGGAGTCTACATGCTTCCTCTTGCATGACCTCTTCAGAGGGGACCCCTCAGAAGGATATTCTGGGGAGGACTCAGAACAGTGGGGGCCACCAACTGTGGGCTCCTGAGGCTGCAGGTCTCTGCTGTCGAGAGAGAGAGAGTAGGTGCTGAGACTGAGGTCGGTGCCCGAGGGGGAAGAATATCGGTACCCTTGGGTGGAATTGATGAACGGGACAGTACGCTCCTCATCATCTCGAAAGCCGACCTCTCCGGCTCAGAAGACCTCCTCGGCTCCAAGGAGACAGAGGAAGCCAACGGCTTCAGAGCCATTGGCTCTGAGATATATGTAGGATCCGAGCTCACCCTAGCTGATGCGCCAAGAGGGAGACTCGGCACCGAAGAGGTTCGGGCCCAAGTGTCCCTGTTGGGGCCGGCCGGGGAACTTCGGCAACTAGACACCACAGACAGCACTGAAGGTGTCGGAGTAGAGCTCGGCTCCGAGACAGCGTCGAGGGGAGCTGGAACCAAGGGTTCCACAACCAGTGGTACCAAACACTCTGGCTCCGAAAGCCCAGCCTGGCTTGGAGGAGAAACCACAATAGTGAGAATGGACTCAGGTGGCTTTGGAACCGAATGGGTCAGAGCCAACAGCATTTTTGGCAAGGCAGATGACTTCAGGAGTCGAAGCACTACTCTCTCCGCATCTTCGTCTGATAGGCACCTGCAAGATCTGGAAGACAGAGTGGGTGATCTGGACCTCTGCAAGAACGGTGACCTTAAGGTTGGGGAGACCGGCAAGGGATGTCTGGACCGGCTCTGATGTAGTCTCTCAGTAGTCGGCTCCGAAATGCATGGAGCTGAAACTGAAGTCTCAGTATCAACAACCTCGATGGGATCCGAGGTCAGTGGAGCCAAGGAGGTAGAAGTCTCATCCAGCTTAGAAATCTTAGGAGGCGGTTCCGAAGCACTGGACGGTGCTGGGGAATGCCTCTTGGTAGGCTTCATCTTCTTTTTTTTGGAGGAATGAGATTTAGAGGAAGACGAAGAACTGGCTAAATCTTCTTCAAAGGAAGGCTTGAGGAGACTTTTCAAAATTAGCTTGTTCTTCTGCTCCTGAAGAATTCTGAAGAAGGCAAAACAGACAAGTTTCCTGCAGATGAATGGCTCCAAGGCAATACACACAATTACTATGGCCATCCGTAATTGACATTTTCTGGGAGCACTTTACACATTTGTTAAAACCCGAAGGTTTATGGTCTTTTGCCTCTTTAGACATAATAAGTGGTGAAACAGAAACACACAAGCATAATGAGGACTAGGCCCTCTAACTTAAACGGGCCTAGCCCTTACCACACAAGCACACACTAACCATGAGGACTAGGTCCTCTAATTCAAACGGGCCTAGACCTGGGAAGAGAGAAAAATGGAGAACTAGGTCCTCTAACTTAAATGGACCTAGATAGAAAGTATAGGTCCGAAAACTATCAGCTAGACTACACACACACACACACACACACACACACACACACACACACACACACACACACACACACACACACACAAATTTGAAGTATTAAATATCGAAACTGTCTCAAAAAGAATCTACGCTCAAACACAGACTAGTAGAGGCAACAAGTGTCGGAATTAACAAGGACCCTGCACACAAACTGAAATGCTAGCTATCTAAGTAACTAAGTATTTAAAATGCAAACTATCTAATAGTATGAAAGACTGCACACGTAAAACAGCAAAAGAAGCACAAGTGCGCACGTTAACCTGAAACACTGTTAATTAAGTAAGAAACTATCTAAATTGCAAACTCTCTAATAAGAAGAACACTGCACACAAAAATATCAAAATAAGCACAAATGCGCCATTAACTAGAAGTGACTAGCACACAGGATACCAAACGAGAACAACAAGGCCAACGGCCAACCAGTTCTCAACAAATAAGACATTTAAAGTGAGGAAACACTTCAACACGACTAAAAACTACTCTGACTGTAATACACTCTATCTATAACCATATAAATCCTAAAGATAAGCGGTAATACAATAATAATAGAAAAAAATCTTAAACCTAGCCACGACCAAGCAAGAAGCACATCTGAACTTGTAGACGTGGCAAATGAGATCTGGGGATTGTACTGGTGCACTATGGGATACCTACCTAGCCACGAGACAACTAGAAGACATTGAGCTTAGTAATAGGCCGAGTCGGAGCTGAGGATCGGCTCCGAACCCATACGTAAGAATGAAGGCGAGAAATGACTACAGAACATGGTTTGTTAACACTAGTCATGTGTTGTACATAGATATAAATGTATATGTGTATGGAGATGAATACATATATATGCATATGGAAACAGTAATATGTAATATATGTAGAGATATACATATATATATATATATATATATATATATATATATATATATATATATATAAAAAAAACTATATATATATATATATATATATATATATATATATATATATATATATATCTCAGTATGTACGTAAAACAAATTTTATCAATATCAGTATATATATATATATATATATATATATATATATATATATATTGATAGATCTGAATATATATATATATATATGTGTGTGTGTGTGTGTGTGTATATATATATATATATATATATATATATATATATATATATATATATATATATATATATATATATATATATATATATATATATATATATATATATATATATATATATATATATATATATATATATATATATATATATAGATATATATATATATATATATATATATATATATATACACACACACACACACATGTGTGTGTGTGTGTGTGTGTGTGTGTGTGTGTGTGTGTGTCTGTGTGTGTAATATTGCTTATATATATAAATATATAAATATTATATATATTTATATATATATATATATATATATATATATATATATATATATATATATATGTGTGTGTGTGTGTGTGTGTAGTGCCGTTGGACAGTAGATCCACACTCTGAACCTCTTACTGCAACAAAACTGTCCAAAGGCTGTCTAAATGGGGGTGAAAGGGCCCAAACTAGGGGCCTATTTTAATTACTGCCCTTATCCCTTCCTCCCCAGCAAAACTGTTCTGCCTTGCAACAAAATAATAAGGCATGCCAAGTCTGGAACCCAGGGCCCTATAAATTACAATCAAAGCAATGTACCATTACACCATAGGTTCATAGATTCATAGGTTTATACTAGGCTATCTGCCCTAAGGCATTTATAAGCCTAGCCCAAAGTTTTGTGGCTTATGCCACCCCTTATGTTAAAAAATACTGTGCCCATTAGCTTGTTGTGCCTCTGTCCAGCAGTGACACAGAGATGATTCCCGGGGTAAACCTACGATCTCCCATCCACCGGTCAAGATTTCTCTTGAACAGAGCCAGCGAGGTGCTCTGCCTCACATGGACCGGGATTTTATTCCACAGCATAGGGAGTCTCTGGGTGACAAATCTATCCCTCCAGCATGTCCTATTTATATCCGTGCTAAGGTTTAAGTCGCTTGCTCTAGTGGATCTAGTAGATTTGGATTTTTTGAGGTGGAGCATGTCCATTAATTCCGGGTTGGACATGGCCTTGTATGTCAGGCACAGGTCACCTCTGAGCAGGCGGTATGCGACTGAATAGAGCTGGAGTTTCTTCAGTCTGGCAGCATATGACAGATTTTGGAGTCCCTTTATCCTTTTGGTGAGGAACTTTTGGGGTCTCTCCAATTGCTGCAGGTGTCGGGTGAGATACATCCCGAATGGGGCATTGTACTCGATCATTGGTCTGATAAGTGAAGAGTACAGGGGAACAATGACCTCACTTGATCTGGATGTGAATCCCTTCATGATCAGGTGGGCAATGTAGAAGGTCTTTCTAACCACTTTAGCAATGTGAGTGTCAAAAGAAAGGCCACTGTCAACCTGGGTCCCCAGGTCCCTGATAACCTCTTCTGTGCTTAATGGATTGGCACCTATATGGTAGCTTGGGGTTACCTTGTTGTATGACTATACATTTTTTGGCATTTAACTTCAGGCCATGGCTCTGGTACCAGTTATCAGTTTCCGTGAGACCCCTCTGAAGGATATCTGTGTCCGATGTACTTTCCACTATGGCGCCCAGTTTGCAGTCATCTGCAAACTTTGTCAGCCATAGTCCTCCTATGTTTGCCTGTACTTCTGAGAAGTAGATGCCGAACAACAGGGGGCCAAGGACTGAGCCCTGTGGGACACCACTTGTGACCGGCTTGGAGTCTGACATGGCGCCAACAACTCTAACCCTGTGGGTTCTGTCCTTTAGCCAGTTTGCAACCCATCTTGTGACATATGTGTTTACATTTAAGCTGGTAAGTTTCTCTATAATACCTGAGTGGGTATTGTGTCGAAAGCTTTTGCAAGGTCAAGGTAGGCTGTATGGACTGCCTTTCCCTCATCAATGGCCTTGGTGACTGTTTCGAAGAAGTCGACCAAGTTCAAAAGGCATGATCTGCCCTTGACAAAGCCAAACTGGGTCGGGTCCAATGTCTGCAAGTCCCCTATGTCTTTGTTTATGAGTTCCATTATGATCCTCTCCATAGCTTTGCAGACCAGGCTTGTTAAGCTTATGGGGCGGTAATTACCAGGGTCCGTAGAGGTACCGCCTTTGTGGAGTGGGACCACAGTTTCCGTACACCACTCCTTGGGCACGTATCCTGTGGTAAGGCTAAGATTAAACAGCTGCCTTATATGCGGGTTTAGTTCCTCGTTGAGTTCGTTTAGCACACAGCCGGGGACACCATCCGGTCCCATTGATGCTGTGTTTTTAGCTTTAGAGAGAGCAGCTTTCACCTGCGCATTTGAGATGTCTGGGAGGCTACACTCCGCTGGGATAGTTATCTCTCTTTTTGGGGGGGAGAGGGGTGAAGTTTGCACTGAACCTGTCTGCCAGTATGTTGGCAATGTCTGTGGGTTCAGTGATTTTTGTATCATTTTGGACTAATTCTGCGCATATCTGGGAGTTTCCACCCAGGTTTCTAACATAGCTGAAGAAGGCCTTATAATTGTCTTTTGAATCTATTGCAATTTTTCTCTCAAAGTTGGCCTTGGATGATTTTATGAGTGCTCGTATTTTTTTACTAATAATGATCAAGGGTGTCTTCTCTTTTATGGATTTTGCTCTATCATGTAACAGCTTTCTCCTCTTATTGTAAAGTTTGTTTATGGCTGGGGTCCACCAGACTGGACGTTTGCCCTTGGTGGAAAGAGTCTTGGTTTTATTAGGGATTGCCCGATCCATGCAGTCCTAGAGATGTTCGTAGAAGGCATTTGTAAGGGCTTCCGCAGCTTGGGTTGTGGTTTCCACTGGCTCAGGGGCCTTGAAGGATACCACACCAGTCTTGAGTAGTGTGAAGTTTGCTTTAGAGAAGTTCTTCACTGTGGTCTTTTTTGTTTGGGGTGGGGGCGGAATGTGGATTTCCAGTGAGATAAGTTTGTGATCTGATCTCACCAATGAGGGATATACTTCCAGTGTGGAGCATTTTGTCCCCATGTTTGTGATGATGAGATCTAGTATATTTTCTTCTCTTGTGGGAACAGTGACTAGTTGTTCCATGGCATTTGAATTTATGAACTCCAGGAACCTTTGGGCTAGAAAGTTGGGGCTTGAGTAATTTTCCCAGTCTATATTCGGTAGTTGAAGTCACCCAATATAATGGTGTTTGAGATACATTTATACCCTCCAGTGTCTTCAGGAAGGCTGTGTGGGGTTCCTGAGTTTGAGAGGGTGGCCTGTAGCATGCTACAAATTGTAGAGCAGTTTGCCTATGGTTAATTGCACCTGGATGGTTTCCGATGCTTCGTGCATTGCCACCAACCTGGAGGTGTGGGTATCCTTGATGAATATGGATACACCCCTCCTTTTGTGGTGTGGTCCGGGTTTTGGGGCCGGAACGCATGATATGAGGTAAAACCTGATAGTGCCGGGGTGCTCTCAGGAGCCTTGAACCAGGTTTCAGTCACAGCACAGACATCGATGTTCTCCATACTGAGAAGGGCCTCGAGTGCGTGCATTTTGAGATTTAGACTTCTGGCATTGAGCATCATTACCCTTAGTTTCTTCCCATTTTTGTTTTCTAGGGTGGTAGGTTTAGAATTTGAGCCTTGCTTAAAAAAGGCACTATGGGGGTGGCAAGTGCCTTAGCCAATATCCGGAATCCCAGGGGTGACAGGTGCAAGCCGTCCCTTGTGAAGCAGAGTGGCTTGTCAAGCATGTCATCCCAGGCAGACAGACACTGGATCCCCTTTGAATGACACCAGAAATTAAGCCAATTGTTAAAGCTGATCATCTTGTCTCTATGTTGTGGCATCATTATGTATTACAGATCCTGCAGGTGTAGCTAACATTTGGTAAGCCAGTGGTTCAGGTTGTAGCCTGCTATAAGCCCCCAAACATGTCTGAAGACTCACACTCTATGTCCCTAAACACCCTGGAGAATATTAGTGTCTATCTAAGACTCTCATACTGGTTGACTTCAACTACCCCACCATTAACTGGGAAAGCTACTCCTGTACTGATGCACATACCCATCACATCGACCTGGCCCTGCTAACACGGGTGACTGTTGCTCTACACCAATAATCAACTCCTCCATTGTTATATCTTAATAATCCGCAACCACCCCCACCCCCCCGCACAGGTAACCACCATGAAAAGCCTGTCGAAAGCTAACTATGGCCTCATAAAAACAGAGGTGGCTAACCTCACAGCAACCATGCAAATGGAGACTAGTTGCAAGACTGCTGAATGAAAACAGCAATGCACTTAGAACACATACACAAATGCATGAATACCGCCATACCCAACAGAACCAGGACCCTTACCTCCAAAAAAGGGAAGGCGATGTGGTGGTTCCTGGCCATAAAGAAACTGTACAACAGAAGGAGGGAACTGATATGGAATAATGTGAAGTCCCAAGACTGGAAAAAAACCCTTATCAGCCTCAATTAAAAGTTGAGATCCCTCATCAAATACTACCAAGTTAGCTGTGACAACAGAATTGGTGCACATAGTAAAGACAACTACAAGGCCTTATACAGTTATGTAAAGAATCTCCATGGCAATACCAAGATTTGTTCTGAGCTACTAGACAATGGTACCTCCTAGACTGAGCCTACAAATATGGACAATATACTGGCTGACGTACTGAGTGCAAACTTTAGCCCCCCCCCCCAAAGGACCACTCACAATACCAGTACACTGCCAGGCACCCAGTATTACTGCTGCACAAGTTAAAACAACACTGTCCAAGGCCAAGAATACAGATTCTATGGGGCCTGACAATATCCCTAGCTGTGATCTACATGAACTCAGAGTGACCTGACACCTCACCTGTGTGCCCTGTTCAAGCACAGCCTCACCTCAGGCTTTGCCCCTACTGAATTGTGCACTGCTACAGTCAACCCTCTCCACAAATGAGGTGCGACTACAGACCCTGAGAAATACCACACCAACTGCCTGTCAATTTGGTTATGCAATGCTGTGGAATGCATCATCATGCACCTAATAAACAGGGATATGGGAATCCGCAGACTCAAGGTCCCACACAGTTTACTTTTGTGAAGGGTAGCTCATACCTGCTCAATCAACCCAGTCAACTTCTTGGCATCAGTCAACTGAGCTGTGAAAGAAAGCAAGGTGGCACATACAGCCTACCTTGATCTGGCCAAAGCCTTTGATAACATTCCCCACTCAGGAATCATGCAAAAACTCACTAAGCTAGGCATCAACCCCTAAGTGGGTTGCAAACTGGGTCACAGAACTCACTATGTGGAAGTAAGCTGACTCCAAGTCAGAGTGCTGAGCAGTCATAAGTGGAGTCCCACAGGATTCTGTCCTAGGTCCTCTCATGTTTGGTATCAACTCCTCTGAAGCCCATGCCAACATGAAGGGACTCTGGCTGACAAAGTTTGCAGACAATTGCAAGTTGGAAGCTGTTATTAACTACCCAACTGATGTTGGCATCCTACTGAAAGGCCTCACTGAGACCAATG